>NC_045441.1:94797999-94863774 GCF_002776525.5 Piliocolobus tephrosceles
AAGAAAGAAAGAAAGAAAGAAAGAAAGAAAGAAAGAAAGAAAGAAAGAAAGAAAGAGAGAAAGAGAAAGAGGAAGGAAGAAAGGAAAGAAAGGAAGAAAGGAAAGAAAGGAAAGAAAGGAAAGAAAGCAAGCCTAAATGTGTTGTGATATAACGGAAATAATTCAGGCTTTATAATTATACATATTAAGCTCAAATTCTAGCTCTGCCAATAACTGATCAAGTGACACAAAGCAAGTTACTTAACCATGTTGTGCCTCAGTAATCTCATCTGTATAAATAGTAACACTTGTCTTTTACAATTTTTTTTTTTTTTAAAACGGAGTTTCACTCTTGTTGCCCAGGCTGGAGTGCAATGGCACGATCTCGGCTCACTGCAACCTCTGCCTCCCAGGTTCAAGCAATTCTCCTGCCTCAGCCTCCTGAGTAGCTGGGATTACAGGCATGCAGCACCACACCTAGCTAGTTTTGTACTTTTAGTAGACCCAGGGTTTCTCCATGTTGGTCAGTCTGATCTTGAACTCCCAAACTCAGGTGATCCACCCACCTCGGCCTCCCAAAGTGCTGGAACTATAGGTGTGAGCCACCACGCCTGGTCTTTCACAATTTTTATAACAGGCAACATATGCATTGTTTCTAACACTATGTGCAATACCTAATTTTAAGCACTGGACAAATATAGCCATTATTATTAAATATAAATAGAATTTTATTACAAAAGCATTCAGTAACAAAAAGTGACAAAAATACTACAATAACAATAGTCACAAGAACACACGAAGAGTAAGAGGAGGGAGGATTATCTGGGCCCAAGAGTTCAAGACTGCAGTGAGCCATGATCACACCACTACACTCCACAGTCTGGGTGACAAAGTGAGAGACTGTGTCCAAAAAAAAGAAAAAAACAAAGGGAATCTTGACCCAAACCTTACAGACCGAAGTTTTCAAAATGCATTGCGGACCTAAATATAAAACCTAAACCTATAAAATGCCTAGAGAAAATCTAAGAGAAAATCCCGTGATCTAGGGTGAGGAAAAGCTTTTGAAGTTAAGAAACAAAAGATGCAAACCATAAAAGAAATAAAAGTATAAAGTGGGCTTCATTAATTTATAAATTTCTGCTGTGAAAAACTGTGAAAGACAGTATTAAGAGAATGAAAAGACAGAGAATGGTAGAAAACATTTGCAAAACACATATCTGATAAAGGACTTGTATCCAGAATATGTAAACAACCTTCACAATTTGCTAATAAGAAAACAACCCAGTAACAGACACTTTGAACAGACAACTCACCAAAGAAATATATATAGAAAACAAGTACATGAAAAGATGCTCAAAATCACTATTCATTATCGTAATGCAAATTAAAACCACAATGAACTACTACTATGCATCTACTAGAATGGCTGAAGATTTTTAAACTGGCAATATCAAGAGTTGGGAGTCTTTCTTGAGGGGAGGTCTGAATAAGGAAAAAACAGAGTTGGGAGAAATGAAAAATATAACTACTTTGGAAAACAGTTTGGCAGTTTCTTGTGAACTTAAACATACTTAACAGCCCACTTACACTTAACAGCCCAACAATTCCACTGCTAGGGCCAGGCACAGTGTCTCATGCCTGTAATTCCAGCACTTTGAGAGGCTACCGCAGGCATGATCACTTGAGGCCAGGAGTTGAGACCTTCCTGGCCAACATGGTGAGACCCCCCATCTCGACTAAAAATTTTTTAAAAATTACCCACATGTGGTGGCAGGCATCTGTAATCCCAGTTACTTGGGAGGCTGAGGCACAAGAATCACCTAGCCAAGATCACACCACTACGCTCCAGCCTGGGCAACAGAGTTAGACTGTCACCAAAAAAAAAAAAAAAAAAAAAATTCCCACTGCTAGGTATTTGCCCAAGAAAAATGAAAACATATATCCACTCCAAACTTTTTTTTTTTTTGAGATGGAGTCTCACCCTGTTGCCCAGGTTGGAGTGCAGTGGTACAATCTCTGCTCACTGCAACCTCTGCCTCCCAGGTTCAAGCAATTCTCATGCCTCAGTATCCCAAGTAGCTGGAATTACAGGCACATGCCACCACGCCTGACTAATTTTTGTATTTTTAGTAGAGATGGGGTTTCACCATGTTGGTCAGGCTGGTCTCAAACTCCCCACCTCAGGTGATCCGCCCATCTCAGCCTCCCAAAGTGCTGGGATTACAAGCATGAGTCACCACATACAGGCCACTACAAGATTTTTTTTTTTTTTTGAGACGGAGTCTCACTCTGTCACCCAGGCTGGAGGGCAGTGGTGTGATCTTGGCTCACTGCAAGCTCCACCTCCCGGGTTCACGCCATTCTCCTGCCTCAGCCTCCCGAGTAGCTGGGACTATAGGCACCTGCCACCATGCCTGGCTAATTTTTTTGTATTGTTAGTAGAGACGGGGTTTCACCGTGTCAGCCAGGATGGTCTCGATCTCCTAACCTTGTGATCCACCTGCCTCAGCCTCCGAAAGTGCAGGGATTACAGGCATGAGTCACCGTGCCCAGCCGCCCACTACAAGATTTCTATGTGAATGTTTAGGGCAGGCTTACTCATAATCTTCAAATACTAGAAACAATCCAAATGTCCACCAATTTGTAGCAACAAATTGTGTTATCTCCACAAAAGGAATTACTACTTAGAAACAAAAATAAATGAACTGATTTATGCAACTGTACTGATGGATCTCGAAAGCAATATAACAAATGAAAAAAGTTAGACAGAAAAAGCTAGGGTTTGATTCAACTTATATGACATTCTAAAAAAGGCAAAACTATTGGGACAGAAAACAGATCACCCTCGGATTAAATATGATGGGAGAGCACTGAGTAGCAAGAGATAACTTTCTGCCGTGATAAAAATCTGCTATGTCATTACTCTGCTGGTGGCTATCAACTATTCATCAAAACTCATAAAACTATATACCTAAAAAGGGTAAATGTATTTTATGTAAATTACAATTCAATAAGTTTAATGTTTCAAAAAGCCAGGAAAATTCTGAATAAGAGGATCGGGATTTTTGCCCTACAGATATCAAATCTATGCTAAAGACAGAGTAATGAGGGTGTTAGTTGAGCAGAAACAAACTTACAGAGGTAAATGTAAAAAAGTGTAAATCTAAACACAGACCCAACTACACATATGATTTTAGTATGATAAACATTAGCATTCTACATCTTTGTGGAAAGGAAGGACTATTCAATAAATGATGTTAAAACAACTAATTACTGGAACAAAATTAATTTGAATTCCTAATTTTGTGTCTAAATAAATTCTAAACAGAGCAAAGATTTTAATCAATAATGTCATATAAAATAATAATAGGCTATTTAAGAAAATATTTTTATGAACTAAAGGTAGAAAAGAAAATATTTTTATGAACTAAAGGTAGAAATAACGTTTCTAAGAAATAAAAGCCAGAACAGCCAGGCGAAGTGGCTCACACCTATAATCCCAGCACTGGAAGAGGCCAAGGCATGAGGACTGCTTGAGGCCAGGAGTTTGAGATCAGCCTGGGCAACACAGTAAGACTGTGTCTCCATTTTTTAAAAAAAAGGAAGAGAGGGGCCAGGGGCGGTGGCTCACACCTGTAATCCCAGCACTTTGGGAGGCCGAGGTGGGCAGATCATGAGGTCAGGAGATCAAGACCATCCTGGCTAACACGGTGAAACCCCGTCTCTACTAAAAATACAAAAAATTAGCAAGGCATGGTGGCGGGTGCCTGTAGTCCTAGATACCCGTGAGGCTGAGGCAGGAGAAGAGCATGAACTCGGGAGGCGGAGCTTGCAGTGAACTGACATCACACCACTGCGCTCTAGCCTGGGTGACAGGGAGTGAGACTCCATCAAAAAAAAAAAAAGAGAGAGAGAGAAATAAAAGCCAAAAAATTAAATTACTGATCAATTTGAGTACATAAAAACATAAAACTTCTGTATGAAAGAAAGACCAAGCACAACCCCCTTAAATAATGTTTATGAACTAATGATAGTTTAGAGAGAAAAAAATTGCAACAGTAAAGGGATAATATGTCTAATATACAAAGTTTCACAAATCAATTTTTTAAAAAAGAAAAGGATAAGTCCCTCAGACTTGGCAAAGCACATGAACATATAAGTGAAATGTGAAAATGTTTAATCTTAATCATTAATAAATGCAAATCATAAAATTTCCAACAATCAAAACATGGAAGATTTTGAAATCTGAGAAAACAGCATTGGAAAGAATGTAAAAAATGGACAGTCTCGTACATAATGCAAGTGATACAGCAAATTGTTTATCTTTCAGGAAAGCATTATTTATCAAAATTTAAAGTGTCTATATCTTTAACTTTCCCCCTTATCCTCTATAATTTAACTTTTAGAACTTTATCCTAAGTTTTAAATGAATAAATGCCCACACATGAAGTTTTATTTCAGAATCATTTACAACAGAAAAAAGAATATAATGTCCCACAATATGAGTGAAATATATTATGGTTCATACATATAATGTAAATAGGAATACCAGGTAAGCCATTAAAATTGGTAATATAGTTCTACATGTATTGACATGGAACAGTATTTCTAATATACTGCTAAATGAAAAAAGCAGGTTGCAGAACACATAAACAACATTGTATACATTTAAAAAATCAAATATGTGGCCAGGCACAATGGCTCACACCTGTAATCCCAGCACTTTGGGAGGCTGAGGAGGGTGGATCACCTGAGGTCAGGAGTTTAAGACCAGCCTGGCCAACATGGAGAAACCCATCTCTACAAATATACAAAAATTAGCCAGGCATGATGGCAGCTGTCTGTAATCCCAGCTACTCGGGAGGCAGAGGCAGGAAAATGGCTTGAACCTGGAGTGGAGGTTGCAGTGAGCCAAGATTGCACCACTGCACTCCAGCCTGGAAGACAGAGCGAAACTCTGTCTCAAAAAAAAAAAATCATTTTATGTATATATAAGATTTGTAAACATATAAAAAAGCATATACATAAAAATTATATACATGTATATACTAAGTGAAAATAATACACTAAGTGAAAATATAATCATTAAAACATAATAGTATTTCAGATGTTTTTCTTCCTAAAATTTGAATTATTTTTACAATGAACATATACTATTATAGTTAGAAAATTTAATTAGGCAATTTTCATTATGATTACAAAAAAAATCATACAATTTTAAAATGTCAAATGAGCTTACAAAGAACCTTCGGTATTTGGTTCAAACCTCTTATTTTTCAGATGAAGAACCTTAGCCTCACACAGGTTTTACTCCTTTCCTTCAGATCACAAATGGGTGGTAGGGCAAAAATTTGCTCCTAAGGCCTCCTGATTCTCAGTGCTATGGTTTTTCCATTGTATATTACACAACATGTATGTTTTCACTCATGATTCTATATATATGGAAGTATGCACAACAGGTAAAAATTTTACTAGAAATTTACACTGTACTTAAATATGGTTCCTTCTGAACACAGAACAATTACTCAAAATGCCACTATTCTAAAATAAGAAAAAGTATTCCCTCCTTTACTTCCATCTATCCATTCCCAAACTGTTGTTGGTTAACACAGCTTTTGTAAACAAACTCAGATTAACAATACAGGCTGGGCACTGTGGCTCACACTTGTAATCCTAGTACTTTCAGAGGCTAAGACAGGAGGATTGCCTGAACGCAGTTCAAGACCAGCCTGAGCAACATAGCAAGAAGCCATCTCTACAAAACACTTTTTTTAAATCGGCCAGGTGTGGTGGTGCTCACCTGTAGTCCTAGCTACTCCGGAGGCTGGGGCAAGGAGATTGCATGAGCCCAGCGGTTCAACGTTATAGTGGGCTATAATCAAGCCACTAAACTCTGGCCTGGGTGACAGCAAGACTGTGTTCCCAAAAATAAAAATACTTAAAAAAAAAAATTTAATATGCAAAATATCTTCTTTATACAATGTAGTAGTGGTAAGTTTCAACTAAGTGAAGTTAGAGTATACAAAACGGCAATTCTGATAACTCAATTTGTGAGATATAATTAGATTAGTATTACCCACAGAGTTTATTTCCTTTCCACTGGACAATTTGCCTGTTGTCTGTGAGCTGCTGGTCAACTTCTTATCCCATTATCACCCTTCTGCTGTTTTCAGTTTGAAATACCAGCCAACTGTTTTTCTAAATGACAATCGGGCATGTCTTCTGAGCAGGTAAAAAGGGCTGAAATGTACTGCAACTCATTCAGTTCCCAACTATGTATCCAGAAGTTGAAGGTCTGATCCAAAATAAGATAATCACAGACCCAGCTTTCACAGAACTTACAGTCTAGCAAAGAGGACAAACAAGTTACTAAAATGAAGGAAAGAAGGCCGGGCACGGTGACTCAAGCCTGTAATCCCAGCACCTTGGGAGGCTGAGGCAGGCGAATTACTTGAGATCAGGAGTTTGAGACCAGCCAGGCCAACATGGTGAAACACATCTCTACTGAAAATACAAAAATTAGCCAGGCATGGTGGCAGGCACGTGTAATCCCAGCTAATCAGGAGGCTGAGGCAGGAGAATCACTTGAACCCAGGAGGCAAAGGTTACGGTGAGCCAAGATCGCGCCACTGCACTCCAGCCTGAGCAACAGAGCGAGACTCCATCTCAGAAACAACAAAAAACAAGAAAATGAAGTAAAGAAAGTCAGCATAAGAGAAGAACAAAGTGAAGGGAACCCAACCTAGTCACAGAGGAGCACAGGCCTCCCTTTCAAGTTGAGACCTAGAGAGATGAGCAGACATTAGCTAGGTGTAGTAAAAGTGTGGAGCTGGGGATGGAAAGAAAATGGTTGGAGAAAGTTTTAGGCGGCGAGGAGCACTGAGAAGAACCTGAAGAACAAAACAAGAATATGATCATCCAGAGCTCTCGAAGACATTTCAAGGAATCTGAACTTCATCCCAGCAACAGAAAAGTGAGATGATTAGACATGCATTTAGATGAAATACATGGTTCAGGGTGGTATGGCTGTACACTAGATATGCATTTAGATATCTGGTTATCACTCTGACCATATAGCATAAAGAATGAAGTGAAAGCACATGGATCTGAAGTAGGGAGCCCACTAAGGAGGCAACTGTGGGCAATAATCCTGGCAAGAGATAATGGTAATTTGAACTAAGACTAGTAGAAAAGACAGAGCAAAAGTGGAAAGATATGAAAGACAGTGAGTGGTAACCAGATTTGGCTACAAGTTAAATGACAGCAGAGGGTACAAACCCAGTTTTCAAGACTGAGCCACTAGGTATATGGTACCGAGATAAGGAACACACATAGCAAGACAAATCTGGATAAAGAAGACTAAAAGTTTTGAACATATTCATTCTACAGTCTTAAAAAATATCTGGCCAGGCACGGTGGCTCAAACCTGTAATCCCAGCACTTTGGGAGGCCGAGGTGGGCAGATCACAAGGTCAGGAGTTCGAGACCAGCCTGGCCAACATGGTGAAACCCTGTCTCTACTAAAGATACAAAAATTAGCCAGGGTGCAGTGGTAGGCGCCTGTAATCCCAGCTACTTGGGAGGCTAAGGCAGGAGAATTGCTTGAACCCAGGAGGCAGAGGTTGCAGTGAGCCAAGATCGTGCCACTGCACTCCAGCCTGGGTGACAGAGTAAGATTCTTTCAGGGGAGAGGAGGGGAGAGGAGGGGAGAGGGGAGAGGAGAGGGGAGGGGAGAGGAGAGAGGAGAGGAGAGAGGAGAGGAGAGAGGAGAGGAGAGAGAAGAAAAGAGAAAAAAGAGAAAAGAGAAAAGAAAAGAGGAGCAAAGGAGAAACTACTGCTATCTGCCGCTGTAAGGTGAGTTCTAAAAGGGTCCCTCCACACAGGCAGGCAGACACACATACACATACACACACACACACACACACACACACACAAAACAGAATCCCTTCTGTGTCAAGCAGTTATTTTTAACCCTTACCACTGACTCACCACTAATGTTGAGTTCTATCTGATGACAAAACTCTAATATAAGGTACCAGACTACATTTCAAACTCAGTTCTCCGGCGGGCCAACTCACAATTTTTCAGTGATATGCTTATTCTCTTCATCGGAAGCCATGAAAATATCTCTGAATCCTCCTTTCTTGCTACACATTCAATAATCAAGATGCTTTATCACATATTTCTCTCTAGGTGTTCCTTTCCATGCCCAAGTATACCAATCATTTTTTCAGTAAAATCACTTCATTTCACTAATACAGTAGTCTTCAGTATCTGTCTCCATTCTTCTCTCAGCCAATCCATCCTACACAATGCCAAAGTTATTACTGCTAAAATATCAATTTAAATATATTATCACCCTCCTAAAAAACTGTGTCTTGCTGTTGCCCACAAAATAGTCTGAACTTGGCCAGGTACAGTGGCTCATGCCTATATTTCCAGCACTTTGGGAGGCCGAGGCAGGTGGATCACAAAGCCAGGAGATCGAGACCATACTGGCTAACGTGGTGAAACCCCGTCTCTACTAAAAATACAAAAAATTAGCCAGGCGTGGTGGTGGCGCCTGTAGTCCCAGCTACTGGGGAGGCTGAAGCAGGAGAATGGCGTGAACCCAGAAGGCGGAGCTTGCAGTGAGCCAAGATCGTGCCACTGCATTCCAGCCTGGGCTACAGAGCGACATTCTGTCTCAAAAAACAAAAACAAAAACAAAAACATTGTCTGAACTCCTCATCCTGGCAAAAGGAAGGCACACTGTGGCCAACTTTCAACTGCCATGCCATCTTAACTTCCAACTTTGTACAAAAGCATCAATCTCAGCCAATGGTTCTCCTCAGACCACTGAACATGCCACGCACCCTCCTGCCTCTACAATCTTATTCACACCATCCCACCTCCCAACCCCAAACAAGCCTGTCTCCATCATCTCCATTTACCTAAATTCTACTCTTCCTCCAAAACCCAGTTCATTCATTTGGCAGTCTTACAACGCAAGGTATGATTCTGGATGAAGGAGATTTAAAAACAAATTTAACAAAGTTTGCATGGTACTTGAGAGTTGGGGCTCTGAAATCAGACTATCTAAAGATCTGAAACCTAGATTTACAACTTATTTTATATCTAAATTTTCTGAACTCCCATACGGTATTTATGAAAGGCTAATATCTAATTAAACTTTAAAAGACTAGTGAAAATTATATAAAACCACAGTATATGTAAAGAGCTAAGTACAGGTCTATACATTTTAGCTATTATTATTACTATTTCTGTCCTCAAAGAGCTCATATCCCAGCTCATAGTGCACCCAAGTACTCACTGCATAAGCTTATGACCTATCTTGAAAGTGCTTGATATAGATGCCAGTCATCTATAATTTAAAAAAAGAGAGAAGTGCTTGACAAAATTTACAAATTTTGGTACTTTCATTATTCTCAAATGAGAAAACTGAATAATAGTGAATATTCATTCCTTTAAGATATAAAATTCATCAGTGATCCAACCAGAATATTATCCCAGGACATCTGCTTTCCATATATTGCTCCAATGACAAACAGTGAAAGTGGTTCTATAAAAAAAGCTTGCTGGGCACGGTGGCTCACGCCTGTAACCCCAGCACTTTGGGAGGCCGAGGCGGGCGGATCACGAGGTCAGGAGATCGAGACCATCCTGGCTTACACGGTGAAACTCTGTCTCTACTAAAAATACAAAAAATTAGCCGGGTGTGGTGACGGGCGACTGTAGTCCCAGCTACTGGGGAGGCTGAGGCAGGAGAATGGCGTGAACCCAGGAGGCGGAGCTTGCAGTGAGCCGAGATCGCACCACTGCACTCCAGCCTAGGTGAAAGAGCAAAACTCCGGCTCAAATAAAAAAAAAAAAGCTAACAAAAGTAGCTACTTAAATATGTAATGCAAACATGGTTGATAAAATTAATTTCTTAATAAAAAGGTATTATATATTTTTTCTTCAGATTAATCATTGAGTGTAAGGGAAAGGTCATAAATGATCACTAAAACAATACCTACTCTGAATGACTTCATAAAATCTAGTTCAAGGCCAGACGCAGTTGCTCAAGCCTGTATTCCCAGCACTTTGGGAAGCCAAGGCGGGTGGATCACTTGAGGTCAGGCATTCAAGACCAGTCGGGTCAATATGGTGAAACCCTGTCTCTACTAAAAATACAATTAGCTGGGCATGGTGGCGCACAACTGTAGCTCCAGCTACTTGGGTGGCTGAGGCATGAGAATCACTTGAACCGAGGCAGAGGTTGCAATGAGCTGAGATCGTGCCACTGCACTCCAGCCTGGGTGACAGAGTGAGACTCTGTCTCAAAAAAAAAATCTAGTTTAATGGGAATTCATATGGGTATACAGTTAATTTATATTAGCCAAGAGAGGACATCATGGAATAGAAATTATAATTTTAAATTATACACAGTATCAGTAACACATATTTGCTATATTTAAAAACTGGCAGGGTTTTTTTATTTTTGGTCATGTTACCAATATTGTAATAGATTACCAACTGTAACTGGACTACTACAATCAACCTTTATCTACAAGCACTGTGCAAGTGGCCTTCCAAAATTCAAAGTATGGTGAATTAAAAATTCAATAAAAGTGTTTACCACAAGATTCTGACCATACAGATAACAATAAACTTACAGTATTTACTCTGGTATCCGAAATAAAAATAGATTGCCAAATTTTAAACTAGACATAGGAGGAGCAATTTATACCGAATTTCCCACCCCCCAAAATAATTCATTTTATATTTAGAAATCATTTGGCATCATTCTTTAACCCCCAATGAAATGGCTAGGCTGGGATAATTAACAATATAATGCCATTAAGGCCAGGCCTAGTGGTTCATGCCTGTAATACTAGCACTTTGGGAGGTCGAGGTGGGCAGATCACTTGAGGTCAGGAGTTGGAGACCAGTCTGGCCAACAGGTGAAACCTGTCTCTATCAAAAATACAAAAGTTGCTGGGCGCGGTGGCTCATGCCTGTAATCCCAGCGCTTTGGGAGGCCAAGGCGGGCAGATCATAAGGTCAGGAGCTCAAAACCAGCCTGGCCAACATGGTGAAAACCCATCTCCACTAAAACTACAAAACATTAGCCCAGCGTAGTGGCAGGCACCTGTAATCCCAGCTACTCAGGAGTCCAAGGCAGGAGAATCGCTTGAACTCGGGAGGCGGAAGTTGCAATGAACCGAGATTGCACCATTGCACTCCACGATGGGCGACAAAAGCAAGATTCCGTCTCAAAAAAAAAAAAAAAGAAAAGAAATTAAATACAAAAGTTAGGCGGGTATGGTGGCAGGCACCTGTAATCCTAGCTACTTGGGAGGTTGAGGCAGGAGAATTGCTTGAACCTGGGAGGCAGAGGTTACCGTGAACCAAGATCACATCACTGTACTCCAGCCTTGGCAACAAAGTGAGACTTCATCTCAGAAAAAAACAAAAAAGAAAATGTTATTAAGTAAAACATAGTTAGGGAATCGGATATTCACAAAGCATCACCCCACAGATTACAAGCTAAATGCAAATATAAAAATGAACCATTAGAGGCCGGTGTGGTGGCTCATGCCTGTAATCATGAGGTCGAGGCAGGCGGATCACCTGAGGTCAGGAGTTCAAGACCAGCCTGCCTGGTCAACATGATGAAACCCTGTCTCTACTAAAAATACAAAACTTAGCTGGGCATGGTGGCATGCGCCTGTAATCCCAGCTACCCAGGAGGCTGAGGCAGGAGAATCACTGGAACCCGGGTGGCAGAGGTTGCAGTGAGCCGAGATCGAGCCACTGCACTCCAGCCTGGGTGACAGAGTAAGACTGTCTCAGAAAAAAAAAGAATCATTACAATGGAGAGACCTAGTGGTCACCTTAATCAGGTAATCAAATTTAACACCATTAATAATGAGACAATCTAAAGACTGCATGCCTCCTGATGAGATGTAATATGAGCATCTAGGAAATACTCTCACCAAAACTGTTTAACCTGAATTTAACAAAGTCTTTATAGCTAACTTCTAATTTATAAGAAATATAAAGTATATATCACCACAATAAGATAGTAGAATAGACAATTCATATTTAAAAATTATGAATACAGGAAAATTTGCATGATAATAAGTATGCTGGACCGGTATCTTCAAAAAGTCAATGTCATATTAAAAAGTCAAGGTACATGTATTTTATCACAATTTTTTAAAAATTTTTTTAACAAGAGCTAATCTGGAAAATATAGAAGCAAATCTATTCTAGACTGGCAATATACCAAATTAATGACAGTATGGGGGTTGAGATATCACAGATACATCAATTAATGATAGTTTGGGGTAAAGGAAGAATCTCACTTGTATATTTACACATTTACACACACACACAATTAAAACTTTATTTTTTTGAGACGGAGTTTCTCTCGTCGCCTGTCACCCAGGGTAGAGTGCAATGGCACCATCTTGGCTCACTGCAACCTCCACCTCCCAGTTTCAAGTGATTCTCCTGTCTCAGCCTCCCAAGTAGCTGGGATAACAGGCGCCCGACACAGCTAATTTTTGTATTCTTGATAGTGACGGGGTTTCACCATGTTGGCCAGGCTAGTTTTGAACTTCTGACCCCAGGTGATCCACCCACCTCGGCCTCCCAAAGTGCTGGGTTTACAGGCATGAGCCACTGTGCCTGGCTACTATTTAAACTTCATAAGCACTATTAGTTATGTAATGGGGGAAAAAAAAATCAGTCCTAATTGTTTCTTAGTAAAATTATTTACATCTGGAATATGTTTTAAAATGCTAGAGCCAAAAATAAATAAATAAGTGGAGATGGGGAGGTGAAAAAAACTGTTGAAGTAGCATAATGAGTACACCCAGAATTCAAGGTACACTGGTTTCTTTTGTATTAATTAAAAATCTTGTGATTAAAAAGTTAAATTTTTCAATCTGTAATTCAAGAAAAAATAAAATATACAACATAAAGTTTAATGTATACTCAAAATGAAAATGTTTTGAAGTTACAATTTTATCATTATTTTTCAATATCCTATGTTAGGTAGTTTATCCATTACTTGAAAAGTTTAATTCACTTGAGATTGGTGAAAAATTAATGAGATTTATTATAACCAACTTAAAACTTCTGAAGTACAAACTTCTTTCAAAAAGTTAGTATGGTTCATTCTAACATATCAGGTGGTATCAGAAACCAGGACACCATGGGAAAATTAGACAAATTATACTTACTTGTGAAATTACATGTCTCCAATGTGTTAGGTATGAAAGTAAGGTCAGGAACTAGCATCCCTTATGAATGCCTAACAATATGCCAGGTTCTACAATATACCATGTTCACATAATTCTAACAATCACCCTGTGAAAATATCATGCCTGTATAACAGACGTGTATCAGCTCAAAAAGAGTAAGTGTATCGGGGCGTGGTTGCACACCTGTAGTCCTAGCTACTGAGGAGGGTGAAGCAGGAAGATCCTCTGAGCTCTGGAGTTCAAAGTTACATTGAGCTATGATAGTGCCACTGCATTCCAACCTGGGCAACAGAGCAAGATTCCTGTCTCTTAAAAATATACCCAAACAGGCCGAACATGGTGGCTCACACCTGTAATCCCAGCACTTTGGGAAGCAGAGGCAGGCAGATCACCTGAGGTTAGGAGTTCGACACCAGCCTGGCCAACACAGTGAAACCCCATCTCTACAAAAACACAAAAATTAGCTGGGCATGGTGGTGGGCACCTGTAGTCCCAGCTACTTGGGAGGCTGAGGCAGGAGAATCGCTTGAACTTGGGAGGCAGAGGTTGCAATGAGCAAGATTGTGCCACTGCACTCCAGCCTAGGTGAAAAAGTGAGAGTCCTTCTCAAAAAAAAAAAAAAAAAATACCCAAACAGTAGGAAAAAAGAGACAAACACATACTCCACTTCTGACATAACTAGGAGATACTGTAATTATTACCTGAAATACAATGTATAAAGACAAAAAGCTAATGGTAGAATGGTAAATGCCTTAGCATAAAGGGAGAGATAATAACAAACAATCCTCTTTACCCTGCAATACCCCAGAAAAGCCCAGAAATCGGAGGGCGCTAGGAAATAGAGCAGAATACCCACAAACACACACTCCTAAGGGAACAGGAGGTATGGTCCTCAGCAAAACTGAATCAGAGTGGCTGCAAGATGAGGGGTATCCCTCACAGAAAAGAGAAGTGAAATGCTGGTATGAAAACAGGGAGACTAGGTAAAAACTTACTAAATGAATGACGAGACTTGTAGCTTTCTTCCCCTATGAAGCACTAGAACGCTGTCATATAAACTCATTACCTCTGCCAAGCCCTTCACTATGGACTGAATCATGCCTCCCCAAAATCCGTATGTTGAAGCCTTAATGCCTGATGTGACTGTATCTGAAAATAAGGCTTTTAGGAGGTAACTAAGATTAAATGAGGTCAGAGGGCACAGTCCCAATCCAATAAAATTGGTAGCTTTATAAAGAGAAAAGGAAGAGATTTTTCTTTCCATTATAGGAAAAGTCATGTGAGCACACAGGAAGAAGGCAGTTATCTACAGACCAGGAAAAGAGCCCTAACCAGAACCTGACCATGATGGCATGCTGACCTCAGGCTTCCAGCCACCAGAATTATAAAAAATTAATTTGTTAAGTCACCCATTCTATGGTATTTTATTATAGCAGCCCGAGTGACTAAGACACCCCTCCTCTCTCCATCATTCCACCCACACAGAGACAGGAAAATTAAAGGACCTCTATCTGAAGAAACTGAAAGCCTTCTTACCCAGCACCCAGAGAAAAGAAATGAAGATTAAAAACACGGCAGTCCATCAGTCATTAACCTTGCTCATGATCACAAAGATCTGAACAAAACCTCCAACTAAAAGAAAGTGACCAAAACAAGTAAGAAGAACCAAAAATAATAAGAAGAACAGAAGAACACCTCAAAGAAGCTGTAATTAATATCCTTGAAGAGGAAACAGAAAATGCTGCACCCATGAAAGAGGAACAAAATACTATAATACTGAAACAAAGGACAAGAGCTCTTAAAAATTCTTATTAAAACCTTAAATTTTTCCTGGTGTGGTGGCTCACACCTGTAATCCCAGCACTTTGGGAGGCCAAGGCAGGCAGACCTTGAGGGCAGGAGTTGGAGACCAGTCTGGCCAAGACAGTGAAACCCTGTTTCTACTAAAAAATACAAAAAATTAGCTGGGTATGGTGGTGTGCGCCTGTAGTCCCAGCTACTCAGGAGACTGAGGCAGGAGAATCACGCGATCCTGGGAGGCAGAGGTTGCAATGAGCCAAGATTGCACCATCGCACCCCAGCCCGGTCAACAGTGCAAGACCATCTCAAAAAAATAAAAGCTAAAACTTTAGAATTCAGTGAAGGCCAGGCACGGTGGCTCACGCCTAATAATCCCAGCACTTTGTGAGGGCAAGGCAGACAGACCACCTGAGGCCAGGAGTTCAAGACCAGCCTGGCTAACATGACGGAACCCTGTCTCTACTAAAAATACAAAAAATTAGCCGGGCGTGGTGGCGCATACCTGTAATCCCAGCTACTTGGGAGGCTGAGGCAGGAGAACTCCTTGAACCCAGGAGGCGGAGGCTGCAGCGAGCCAAGATCACGCCATTGAACTCCAGCCTGGGCAACAGAGCAGGACTCTGTCTCAAAAAAAAAAAAAAAAAAGTAAAATTCAGTGAAAGTTCAGAAGGAAGAGTGAGATGTGAAGAAAAACACCAAAGAAAAAAATACACAAATTATAAAATTTAGTGAAAGGATTGAAATCCCCCAGATAGTAGAATAGACAACTTTTTGGAGATCAGACGTCTTAACATCTACTTTGGGAACCAGACAATAATGGAATACCACCTTCAGACATTTGAGGGAAAATTATTTCCAATGCAGAAATTTCTCAACCGCCAGTCAGGTAAAAGGGTAATAATGAAATCCAAAATGTATATCCACAATGAAGGAAGAAACCAAAAGGAAGGCATAATATTCAGAAAAATAAAGTTCAACAAAAGTTAAAGAAATTCCCAGAATGTCGCTAAGGAAAGTCCCAAGGTGATAGCTATACAGCAGGCCTAAAGAGGAAACAACCCAGACTAAAAAGCACAGAAGGGATATCTTGTTTTTTTGTTTTTTTTTGAGCCGGAGTCTTGCTCTGTCGCCCAGACTGGAGTGCAGTGATGCCATCTCAGCTCACTGCAACCTCCGCTTCCCGGGTTCAAGCAATACTCAGCCTCCCAGGTAGCTGAGACTATAGGCACACACCGCCACATCCAGCTAACTTTTTGTATTTTTAGTAGAGATGGGGTTTCAGTGTTGCCTAGGCTGGTGTTGAACTCCTGAGCTCAGGCTATCCGCCAGCTTCGGCCTCCCAAAGTGCTGGGATTACAGGCGTGAGCCACCGTACCCAGCCCCAGAAGGGATGTCTACAAGAACAAATGGAATGCGTAAGTTTATCTGACAGATTTGTCCATGTGGAAAATTGTACTGAGAAGCATTTTATAGAGCTACTGGAGGGTACAGAAAGACTTTGCCAGAGAAAACTAAGCAAACGAAAAAAAATGAGACACGGAAAACAAAAGGTTACACAAGAAAATAAAATCATAGTAAATTATTCCTTCAGCAGAAACAAATACTTAGTCATATGATAAAAACTCTGAATATGAATTTAACCTAAAATTGTACAGTCACAATACTGGAGAGTATAGTTAGAAAAATTTTCAGACACCCATCCCTTTGACATCACTCACATTTATATACCTCAAATTATTTGATTCTAAGAAAAGCTGCTATTTTCATTAAATTCTGCAACTACACTTTCAAGGTAAAAATTCAGTGAAATGCTCTGGTTTCGTCTTGAAATACTTCACAGGCTCATTTTAAGGAAAAAAGTAAGTCAACAAATACAAAGGAAAAAAGTACTAACAATAGTTAAAAGATCTATACAAATTTTACTGGTTACCGGAGTCAGTGAAGGCACACTGATAGCTAATTAAATATTTGTTGTGTTGTTTGCCATAAAATAATTTTAAATTTTGGATACCCTTGGTATATGTCCACTTTTACTTTCCACACTTACCAATTCTACAATTTATTCAGTCTCACAAGAATATTGATTAACTCTTCAGTAAATTACTTCCATAAGCACTAAAATCAGATTTTCTGGTTTTAAAAATCTAGAATGTTGGTCGGGCACAGCAGCTCACGCCTATAATCCCAGCACTTTGGGAGGCCAAGGTGGGCGGATCACGAGGTCAGGAGTTTGAGATCAGCCTGGCCAACATGGTGAAATTCCGTCTCTACTAAAAATACAAAAATTAGCCAGGCATGTTGGCGAGTGCCTATAATTCCAAGTACTTTAGAGGCTGAGGCAGGAGAATTGCTTGAATCCAGGAGGCGGAGGTTGCAGTGAGCTGAGATTGCACCAGTGCACTCCAGTCTGGGCAACAAAAGCGAGACTCCATTTCAAAAAAAAAAAAAAAATCTAAAATGTTTTGCACTTTTCCTTTTTATAAAAAACTTAACTTTTACTTGGTGAGTCAAGCTATCACGCAAGTCAGCTACAGCAATATGATAAGATGGCCTTAGAGATTGTGAGGCATCAAGCCCTGGCACTAAATGGGCCTATATTAGTATACTTTCATAATTCTCTTGTTCATCATTCTTAACTTTCATATCTGTCAATGATCCCTCCTCTATCAGCATTCACCCATCTTTTAATTAGTTATAGGGTTAAAAAAATTAATAACTATGCTTCAGATTTCAAATAACATTTACTGAATACCCTGCTAGGCCCTTTCATATACATGCTTTCATTTAATCCAAATACGTTCTGTTAGAATGGTCACCAACATAAAAATAAAGCAGTTCTGACTTAGGACTTTTTAAAAGCCCAACTACAAATAAATACAGGAGCTTAATTGTTTAATCAAATTGGGGTGCAGGCTAGGTCTTTCGAGCGTGTGTGGTTCAGTTTTGTTTTGTTGAGGGAGAATCTCTTTCTTGTTTAGGTGTCTTTATAGCTAATGTCTGGTTCTGACTCAGACTGTTCAATCAGCCAGTTGTGGATAATTGAGGGGTTACTAAACTATGCACAGCCAACTTAGGGCAACACTAAAAAGAGGTATATACCTAAACAAACACTTGGTCACCCATTCACCAAGATTTTTACAAAAAGCACAGAGAAATGAGCATTGTATTGCAAATTAGGACTTTCATATTTGCAACTATATCTATAATAAAGGCATATATGTATTCTTGCTATACCACTTGTTAATACCACTATTTAAGAATCTTCTTAATTGGTTAAAACAGAACCTCAATTCAGTTAAATTCAAACTTTAGAAAGATATAAGTATTCCCCAAGTTACGAGGGAAAAATTTTCACCATTAAATTTACCACTAAGACACTGAAAAGCAATCTTTTTCTCTGATAGTTTTTCAGTAAGAGCATTTCTGTCTGAAAAAATGAAAATCTTACAGTAGTGTTAATATCCTGTCACTACTCCAAAAAATCCACATAGGTCATGGGAAAAGATCATTCCCACATCTTAATGTAAAACCTATTACTGTTTATATTCAGGATTAGTATTAGTGTTAACCCTCAAAAGAAGGATTCTAAATGTAATTGAAAAGACTATAAAAACTCCTCTTTAACAGCCATTTCACTTTAAGGACCATTTGTGTACTCCACATTTTAAGTTAGAATTGTTAAAGAATGCTTATTCTCAAATACTCCATTACTCCAACTATGTAACACTCATATTTACTTCCTCTTTCAGAGAACTTAGAGCAAATGTGCAGTTTACACACCACAAACACTAGTGATACCAAGCTGCTTACGGACAGGCTTCCAGACACTTATACCCTAAATTTTACATATAATTGTTAAAACAAAATAGCTTTAAAATACTAACCACCTAAAATTCCTGAATAAAAGTACCATAAATCCCATCCTCAAAACCATTTTCCTAGAAGCAACACTCCCGGAAGCTGAGAGATCTTTACATTGCACCAGAGTCCCTAATGGCTATGCTTAGATGTCAAAGTTTTGCTACACGCAAAAAATATCAAGGAAGAAGTGGCACTATTGTTACATGCACATGCAGCATGTTTTACATTGTGAAAACAAACAATTATAATCCAAACAAAATTTTTTATGACCTAAGCTACTGTTAGATCAGCAATGCCAAAACTGCTTGACATTTTTTTCTAGAAAACAAACAAAAAGAGTTATTTGACAACACTGTGTAGCAGTGCACATTTATAATAAAGATCATGCGCTTTAAGCTTGCGATCACATAAAGATTTGATTTTCAACTAGTCTGTATGTAGCACTATTGTCAGATCATTATGTATCCGTAGCTGAAGTGGCAGAAACATCTATTTTAAAGAAACACTATCTGAAAAATTATACGACTAGCCTACATTTAAAAACAAAATTGACCCTGTCTGACAAGAACCCTTAAGAATCTGCCTTTTTCTAACGCTCAAACATTCTGCAGCCGCTTGACCTGTCCAAAAATCGTCAAAGCTCCTGGCTTTTATCGTTTGCTGCAGGAAAAAAAGAATATGGCTGAAAATTCTTTCAGACGGGTACTATTTCAAACAGGACCACCCAAACCACTTAAGAATACGCAGCGGAGAGTAGGGTGCAGGGAGGGTACCTTACGAAACAGCGCACTTCGGGCCCTGCACGCTACCTCATTTCCCTAATAGGGATGAAAAGCTCAGGCCTCTGGTAGCTTCCAGCTGACGCCAGTGCTCTCTCCACACCCCTTTTTTGACAGGATTATCCGGGGTTGAACGCTGTGTCACAAATACGAAGTCCCGCGACCACGTCTAAATGGCCTAACAATCAACCAAGCATCTTTTACAAGACCAAACCCTTCCCCCATCCCGTTCCTCCATCTCTCTCCCTAGCCAAACACACCTAGGGGAGTCCACAAGATGGATTTTTACAAATCCTGCAGCGCACTAACTGGCAGGAAGAAACGATACAGAAAATAAGAGCGTCGGCCATCCCCCTCTCTGCAACCGAAATTATAGGCTCCATTTCCTATCCCCTTGGGAAGTGCAAAATCCTCTGCTGAAAACCGGACGCCTCCCGGCCCGTCCAGGCTGGCGCACGCGGCCGCCGCGCTCCCCCTTCCCCGGCCCCGTGGGCGCCAGTGGGGCGGCGGGGACCCGCGGCCTCCTCCCCTCCCCCTCCCCGCACTGCACCCACCTCGGGGCAGCGGCTTCACCTCCCCGTTCTCCTCCCGGGAGGCCCCGCCGGCCTCTCGGGCCCCGCCGAGACCGTGCCTCCTCCTCTCCTTCTCCCGCTTCTCTTTAGGTCTGCGCGACTTAGCGTTAGCCGAGGCAGCGGCGGCGGCGGCGGGCAGAAGGAGATGGTGAGGTTGAGCGTGCAGCAGCGTAGGAGGGACCAGCAGTTTGCGCGGCACCGGCTGAGACAAGGAAGCGGAGGCTGAAGAGGGAACGGCCGTGCCAGCGGAAAAAGAGAAACTGCTCCGAGAAGAAGACGGGGAGGGAGCAGCAGACAGAGGGGCAAAGCTCCAAGACGCTGGGCTGCCATAGCTCTGAGGCGAAGGTGCTGCCGGCGGCTGCAGCTGCCTGCTGTTCCCGCCGCTGCCCCCTTCTCCGTTCACTCTCCGCGGTGCCTTCTTCTCCCCAGTCCGGACCTTCTTGGCGGACAGAGAACCCGGAGGGTCCCGGGAGGAGGGCTGCAGCTTGCCAAACGGTTCTTTCTCCGAGACGGTGGCGGTGGGGGCGGCGGCAGCGACACAGTGCACTGCGCTCGGCGGTTCCGCCATTTTGCGCTTCTGTTGTATTTACTCTCCTCCGCTAGCCGGCGCGGGGCAGGGGGCGGGCCCTCCGCCTGGGCTAGGGAAGGGGCGGAGCGACCGGGCCACCGACCGGGACCTCCATTGGGCGAGCCACGCTGAGAGATCCACCTAAGAGCCAATGAAAGCCACAAACATCAGACGAAGGGGCGGGATCGCCAAAGGGACCCTCTTTGGAGGTCAGGGCTCGGCGGGGTGCGGCTAGTGGCGGAGCGCACTGCGAGGGGAGGGCTTTCCACTGTTGCCAGCGTGAACTCGGGTGCCCGGTGGATATCAGGGAAGAACCCCCGCCCCGCACCCCCAGATCTGTCTTGGCCGAGGTACAGATCGTCTCTGCTGCCACGAAGACTTTTAGCTTGTACCACTTTCCCTTCCATTTTTCCTGGGGTGCCTCTCACCGTGCATCTGCGCGTTCAGAAAGCTGGATTTCGGGGATGCTCAGTTCAGAAGAGAAAAATTTGCCGGGAATCAAGTCCTTCTTTTTTTTAGTCGGTAGTCGATGATGGGAGGTGTTCAAAATCATTTGAGTGGTGACAAGGTACGTTATTATTGCTAGATCATGTGCTCTAATCCATTGAGGGAGATAACTTGCGGCAAGTCTAGAACTTTCGGATTACCTGCAAGCTTGAAGGAGTGAGTCTCCCTGGATTTGGAGACTTTTTTGAACTTTTGTGGCTAGACCCTTAACATTGATTGATTGATTGATTGATTGATTGATTGAGACAGAGTTTTGCTCTGTCATCGAGGCTGGCGTGCAGTGGCGCGATCTCGGCTCACTGCAACCTCCCTCCCAGATTCAAGCGATTCTCCTTCCTCAGCCTCCCCAGTAACAGGGATTACAGGCGCCCGACACCATGCTCGGCCAATTTTTGTTTCTATTAGAGACGGGGTTTCACCATGTTTGCCAGGCTGGACTCGAACGCCTAATCTCAGGTGATCGGCCCACCTCCTCTTCCCAAAGTGCTAGGATTACAAGCGTGAGCCACCATGTCCGGCCTTAAGATTTAAATTTTATAATAATTATTATAACTTAGACTTGCCAGGAAAAATTCGTTGGCAATTATTTATAGATGTTTGAAAAACAAGAATTGTTTTTTTCGATTTCTGTATTTTAGCATTTAGTAAGCACACTGCGTGTTGGATGTTTTGTAAGCATGTGCTTTGATTTTTGCGTCGAAGATAAGCAATTTGGGGAGATGGGTTTTAGTTTAAAAGATAAGGAATGTGGCCGGGGGCGGTGGCTGACGCCTGTAATCCCAGCATTGGGCAGATCACAATGTCAGGAGGTCGAGACCAGCCTGGCCAACATAGTGAAAACCTGTCTCTACTAAAAATACATAATTAGCTGGGCGTGGTGGCACGCGCCTGTAGTCCCAGCTACTCTGGAGGCTGAGGCAGAAGAAGCCCTTGAATCCGGAAGGCGGAGGTTGCAGTGAGCCGAGATCTGCCATTGCACTCCAGCGGGGGTGACAGTGCCAATTTATTCATTTTTTAAAGAATATATATATATTTTTTTGAGACGGAGTCTCGCTCTGTGGCCCAGGCTGGAGCGCAGTGGCCGGATCTCCGCTCACTGCAAGCTCCGCCTCCCGGGTTTAGGCCATTCTCCTGCCTCAGCCTCCCAGTAGCTGGGACTACAGGCGCCCGCTACCTCACCCGGCTAATTTTTTGTATTTTTTTAGTAGAGACGGGGTTTCACCGTGTTAGCCAGGATAGTCTCGATCTCCTGACCTCGTGATCCGCCCGTCTCGGCCTCCCAAAGTGCTGGGATTACAGGCTTGAGCCACCGCGCCCGGCCTTCATTTTTTAAAGAATATTTTTAAGAATTTTTTTTTGTTTTTTCGGCCAAGGGCGGTGGGTGGCTCACGCCTGTAATCCCAGCACTTTGGGAGGCGGTGATGGGTGAATCACCTGAGGTCAGGAGTTCGAAACCACCCTGACCAACATGGTGAAATCCTGTCTCTACTAAAAATACAAAAAAAAAAAAAAAAATTGGCCGGGCGCGGTGGCTCAAGCCTGTAATCCCAGCACTTTGGGATGCCGAGACGGGCGGATCACGAGGTCAGGAGATCGAGACCATCCTGGCTAACACGGTGAAACCCCGTCTCTACTAAAAATACAAAAAACTAGCCGGGCGAGGTGGCGGGCGCCTGTAGTCCCAGCTTCTCTGGAGGCTGAGGCAGGAGAATGGCCTAAACCCGGGAGGCGGAGCTTGCAGTGAGCTGAGATCCAGCCACTGCACTCCAGCCCGGGCGACAGAGCAAGACTCCGTCTCAAAAAAAAAAAAAAAAAAAAAATTAGCCAGGCGTGGTGGTGCATGCCTGTAGTCCCAGCTACTCGGGAGGCTAAGGCAAGAGAATCGCTTGACCCCTGGAGGTGGAGATTGCAGTGAGCTGAGATCGCACCACTGCACTCCAGCCTGGGCAACAGAGTGAGACTCCATCTCAAAAAAAAAAAAGTGTTCTGGAGTCAAATTTAATATTGGTTTATGGTCTTATTTTTAGGTGCCTCAAATTTTTTAAAGTAATAAAAGTATTGAATGTGTAACATGAAAACTTTCTAATTGAAATTGACTGGCAGCAGATGTCTTCAAGAAAATTAGCATTGGTGGGAGAGTGGACCGAGAGGATTAGGCTGCAAATCATCTGCTAATGCACTAGTTTTGTGACCTTAGTCTGGCTGCTTCACTTGTTAGGTCCTCTGTTTTCTTACCTGTTAAATGAGTAAATTTGATTACATGATCACTAAGGTGCCTTCCACACACAACTTATGCCATATTCAAGAAGATTTTCAAAATCACTCCGAAACTATTACAATTGAATTCAGTTTTTAATTGTTGACCCTCCTAATCTAGTAAAGTGTCTCTAACATCCATTAATATAGGGCCTGAAAACTTGCACCACTCATTCTCTGATCTCTAGCACACAGGTCTGGAAAATCGGACTTCTTAAGAGCCCAGGTAAACTATACCCTTGCCTGCATGAATTTGTTACTCCTTGCATTACATTATACTCTCATGCACTGTTATTAGGCCTGGCACTAAATTTGCAGAGCCTGGGCAAGAGCGTGGCTATGGAGGTCCACACACCATCTGTCTAAATATTTAAAAAATAAATCAAGATAACAAACTATTCTATAAAATACATTCTATTCTACTTCCTTGACAGATCCACTTACGTATGATCTGGAAGTCCATGTTTGAATTAGAGTTCTCAGAGTCCCCGGAGTGACCACATTCTCCTCCCATCCCCAACTTCATCACCTGCCACACCAAAAGGGGCTGTACACGTACCCAGCATGTCCAGGCATATGTCCACATCCCCCACCCCCTGCAAATGGTGATGTGCAATCGGCAGCTCACTCTGCCCTCAGATCTAGCCAGTCTAAAAGAGGAGTGCAGGCTCCAGGCAGGCATGGCCCCTGGCCTCATGGGCTCCTCATCCTTTACAGCAAGAGGAGGGCCAAGTAAACAGAGGCCCCTTACCCAGGTCTAAAGACAGTATTTGTCTGTTATAAAACATGTGCAACTATCTTATTTTCTGTCCTGTGTAATTAGCCATTCCCTTTCAACTAGATTATTCTTGTCAACTCTTAACTGGCAGAGATTTTCTACCACTATCACCAATTTCTTTTAGCATAATCTCTTTATAATCTCATACAGGTTTTTCATTCTACAGCTAGAAAGCTCTTTTCAAGACCTTCACCAGGTACAGTGGCTCATGCCTGTAATCCCAGCACTTTGGGAGGCCGAGGCGGGCAGATCACCTGAGGTCAGGAGTTTAAGACCAGCCTGGCCAACGTGGTGAAACTTTGTCTCTACTAAAAATACAAAAATTAGCTGGGCATGGTGGCACGCCCTTGTAGTCCAGCTACTCGGGAGGCTGTGGTGGCAAATCGCTTGAATCTGGGAGACAGAGGTTGCAGCGAGCCGAGATCATGCCAGGGCACTCCAGCCTGGGCAACAGAGTGAGACTCCGTCTCAAAAAAAACGAAAAAAAGCCTGGATCTGACCATCTCTCTTGCCTTGTTTCAGACCTGAAGTCAATGGCTTTCATTGCTCTCAGGACAAAAAACAAAATCCTTAATGTGTCCTGTAAGACCCTTCATGATCTAGCCCCTTCTTCGTTCAAACTAAAAGATCTTTAATCTCCAGAATGCACGATGTTGTCTTTCAACATAGGAACATTGCATATGTGGTTCTATCTACCTGATGTGCTTTTTCCTTTGGCTGTTGCCTATGTGATGATTAGGATAATGAACGTAAGGGAAGCAGGTATCATGAATACCTTCTATATTTCTAACCAGCAAAACTTGGACAGTGGGGCCATTCCCTGAGCCAAGAAACACTGGAAGAGTGACAAGTTTCAGGTACTCTTGGACCTTGGACCTGTTGAACATGAAGTGCGTTTTCTCATCTCCGTTCCTTTTTGCTTTTTGGTCGTTGGTGTTGTTGACTCACTGGTTATCTGTTGCTTCCTTTTCCATTTCATTCCCTGTAACAGCCCTACCAAAAGCACGCTACCTACCTACCCTACACTCTGCTTCTCCACCTTTTTTTTTTTTGAGGTCGGGTCTCAGCTCTGTCACCCAGGCTAGAGTGCAGTGGCAGGCTCACAGCACGCTGTAACCTTGGCCTCCTGGGCTCAAGCGTTCCCCCCACCTCAGCCTCCCGAGTAGCTGGGACTAGGGCATGCGCCACCATATCCAGCTAATTTTTATATTTTTGTAGAGACAGGCCCTCGCCATATTGTTGCCCAGGCTGGTCAAGAACTCCTGGGCTCAAACACTCTGACCACCATGGTCTCCCAAAGTTCTGGGATTAGAGACATGAACCAGCATGCCCGGCTGAAACTGGGTCTTTTATAAACAGCAGAAATTTATTTTCTCACAATTCTAGGGGCTGGGAGCCCAAGATCCCGGCACCGGCAGGTTCATTTGCTTGATATGGGCCACGTCCTCCTGAGGGGAGGAACATATTGGCCTCACATGGTAGAAGGCAGAAGGTTAACAGGCTGAAGGCTTCATGAGGCCTCTTTTATCTTATTTACTTATTTTGAGACAGAATCTTGTTCTGTCACCCAGGCTGGTGTGCAGTGGCGCAACTGCAGCCTCAACCTCCTGGACTAAAGTGATCCTACCACCTCAGCCTCCCAAGTAGCTACGACTTCAGACACTCACCACAACTTGCAGCTAATTTTTGTTTATTTTTTGTAGAGATGGGGCCTCACTGTGTTACCCAGGCTGGTCACAGACTCTTGGGATCAGGCGATCCGCTTGCCCATGAAGCCTCTTGTAATCCCATAAACCTCATTCACAAAAGAGCAACCCTTCTGGCCTAAACATCTCTTAAAGGCCCACATCTTAATGCCACTACATTGGCCATTAAGTTTCAACACCTGAATTTTGGAGGGGACAGATTGAAACCATAGCAATGGGTAAAAAATAATAATAAGTCAGAGTCAGGTTGAATGTGAGATAATAGGAAGTGGAGGGGACTATAGAAAACTGGGAATGTGGTGTGTTTTCTACAATATACATTTGTGCTTCTCAGCGCTCGCTGATCGTTCCCTTATGGAAATAGTGGGCCGACTTGCTAAATATATAGACTTTTTAATGGGAAGTTTCCTAAACACCATGCAAGCCAAACAAAACATCTGTGAGTCAGATATAACCCACAGACGAGCAGGCTGACTTGCATCTAGAAAGGAGTAGCTTCGTTTTGTTAAGATAGTTTTGAGAGTTTTGTTTGTTTTCGTTCACAACCCTGCCTTTGTCCATTGCTGGAATAGATGCTAATCGAATATATTCAAACTTCCAGCCACAACAAATGTGTGTTAGCAGTTTTTAGAGCTGTCCTCTGTGTATTTAAGGAGAGCAAACGGGGAAAATAAAGTTGAAAATTGTAGTAGAGGGATCAGCCACTGCTTAAAGGCTTCACTGAAGAGCCATTAGCAGCCACACAGCAGAAAGCAAAAGGTAGAAAGAGTAAAAGGGGCCAAATGGAGTAAATAGAAACTATCCATAAATGTCTCTCCTGGGGTTAATTATGCTGCCAGAATTTTCATATGGAAGAACATCAGCTCATTTTGATACTTATTTTAAGAAAGGGATAGGAGGCCTATACAATGTGTATAAGGAGCCTTTTTCAATAATGTAAATCTCTGAAAAGAAAAGCTTAAGTTTGTGGTTGTTAAAAAAAAAAAAAAAAAGGTTTGTAGTTCTAGTCAATTCTCCAGGAAGAGGAAGCTATTTTAGGTAAGAACTGGTAGGTAGAGAGTAGAATGTATTTATCTACACCTCAAAGCCTAGGTGTGGCAAAGAAATGTAAGGAAAAATGATAGACTCATAGAATGTCCGAATTGCAAATGCAGCCCGGTACCTAATTTGTTAATTTTCTTTACTATCCTTTACTTTCTTTTTGAACAGTGAATAACCTCCAGAGTAACCATTCTTGGCTTCATAGTTTGAGCCACACTGTCACACCACTTGTGGTTAAAAGGATACTGTTTACTGAGTGCCTTGTGTATCTCTTATGTTTGTGGGTGTTTTGCATCATCCCAATTCTACAAAGCTTTCCAAGGCATTTTTCAAAACTGAGCTGGAATTTCATGTTTATTCTGACTCTACACCAGTTTTCTTTCTAATATGTCCTATTTTGCAAGAGGAAGCAGAAGTCTAAAGCATCACAATGTTAAATCCAGACATTGGTCAGGCCTCTTTAGAAGTTTAAGTTAATTAAAGTTTTATGTTTAGAAAATAGACATTCAAAAAAGATGCAGTGTTTCTTAGAGTGCTGGTAGATTCCAGCGCTTTTATCTCATAGAAAAGAACAGGTTTGAATGTGTCCCCAAAAGTTGTGTGTTCCCCAAAGTTCATGGCTTAGAAACTGAATCTCTAATGCAACAGTGTTGAGCGGTGGGGCTTTAAGAGGTGATGAGGTCATGAGGGCTCTGCCCCATGAAAGGATTAATGCCATTATCCAGGAGTAGATTAGTTTTTACAGGAGTGGGTTCCTGATACTGATAACCCACAGTTAGAAGAGTGCAGTTTTGTACAAATACCACACATGCGAGTACAGCCAACAAATTACAAAACAACGACTGTCACAAAGTTATTTCATAATTTTAATTTTGCAGATTCTGCTTTGAAAAGCTTGTCTGTATGATTTATGTACAGTGCCTTGAGGTAACAATATGATGATATCCTAATACATATTTTGCCTCACATTCAAGTGCTGGCTCTTCTTGATTCCCCTCAAATTAATAACTACTTCTATACCATTAGCTTATACCAACAGCTAAGGACCCATCAAGGAAATAACCACCCTTTTATTTAACTTTTAAAACTAACCCAATAAGTCTCTTTACATGTAATGCCTATTCTAAGGATTTTTTTTTTTTTTTAGACGGAGTCTCGCTCTGTCACCCAGGCTGGAGGGCAGTGGCGCGATCTTGGCTCACTGCAAGCTCCACCTCCTGGGCTCACGCCATTCTCCTGCCTCAGCCTCTTGAGTAGCTGGGACTACAGGCGCCCGCCACCACGCCCGGCTGATTTTTTGTATTTTTAGTAGAGACGGTGTTTCACCGTGTTAGCCAGGATGCTCTCGATCTCCTGACCTCGTGATCCACCCACCTCGGCCTCCCAAAGTGCTAGGATTACAGGCATGAATCACCGCACCCGGCCTATTCTAAGGATTTTAATCCTAATCTTTTCCCTATTTAATCTGCATAATTCATCTCAATGGGTGGAAAATACTAAGTTCTAATGTCACTGGGAGTTTTCTGCTAAAGTGTAGAATAAGGAGAGACAAATCAGATACCAGGAAACCTTGAATATCAAGACCTGAAACCTGAAGTAAAGGTTTGCCAAACCCAGCTTTGACAACATAGATGGACAAGTGCAAATGCAAGATAAAGGTGCTTTCTATTTGTTAAGTTCTTTTAACCTTAGGTGGGGTTTGTCCTGAAATCTTAATCTTGCCATCTGAGCTTACAATTACTGCCAGTATGCCTTACTCATCACTTTCATCTGTGTCAAATGTGTGAATAGTCTGGACACCCAGTTACTTTAGTTTCCTTACAGTAAACTGGCAGTACCTGGCATAGATCCTGGAGGCACACAGTTTCTCTTAAAAGCTGTTTGATGGGCTGGGCGCAGTGGCTCACGTCTATAATCCCAGCACTTTGGGAGGCTGAGGCAGGTGGATCACCTGAGGCCAGGAGTTCAAGACCAGCCTAGCCAACATGGCGAAACCCTGTGTCTACTAAAAGTACAAAATAAGCTGGGTGTGATGGTACATACCTGTAATCCCAGCTACTTGGGAGGCTAAGGCAGGAGAATGGCTAGAACCCGGAGGGCGGAGGTTGCAGTGAGCCTAGATCGCGCCACAGCACTCCAGCCTGGGCAAAAGAGCAAGAATCCATCTTAAAAAAAAAAAAAAAAACGTTCACTTGATGATGCCAAGTGAAGTGATTCAATGGTTATAGGGAAAGAAACCTAAAATAATGCAGCACCAATATAAACTGCAGTATACAATTATAATATAGGTGTTTGTGAATGAATAAATGTTTGGGGATTAAATACCTTTCTTTTTTTTGAAACAGGACCTTGCTCTGTCACCTAGGCTGGAGTGCAATGGTACGATCTCAGCTCACTGCAACTTCTGCCTCCTGGATTCAAGCAATTCTGTGTCTCAGCCTCCTGAGTAGCTGGGACTGCAGGCACGCACCACCACACCCAGCTTATTTTTGTATTTTTTTGTTGACAGGGTTTCGCCATGTTGGCCAGGCTGCTCTCAAACTACTGACCTCCAGTGATTCGCCTGCGTCGGCCTCCCAAAATGCTGGGATTACAGGCATGAGCCACAGTACCCAGCCTAAATACCATTTTTGACGTTCCAAATAGAGGTGTCAAACAGAAAAACTCAAATATGTTAGGGGGAAATGATTTTTTTTTTGAGGATATGAAAGGTAGTGTTATTTCTATTTCTATCAGCAGACTAATGTCTCTGACCACTTATGACAATTGAAAGCATAAGTCATATTTACATATATATTGCCTCTCTCCCCCCCATAATCTGTTATGTTTGTAGTAACATTGTAATAGTTTTTTGTGTGTGGTTTTTTTGTTTGTTTGCTTGCTTGCTTTTGCTAGTCAATGACATTATTTTCTACAGTTTCTTTATTCCTTGGTGTACTACCACTTATGCTAGAGGTTCTTCTGTCACCATCCATTTATGGATTCACTTCTTCAGTTTATTGTCAAGTAATTATTAAATAGTCTGCTTTTGGCTGGGCACAGTGGCTCACGTCTGTAGTCCTAGCACTTTGGGAGGCCGAGGCAGGCGGATCACGAGGTTAGGAGTTTGAGACCAGCATGGCCAACATAGTGAGACCCCCGTCTCTACTAAAAGTACAAAAAAAAATTAGCTGGGTGTGGCAGTGGGCACCTGTAATTTCAGCTACTCAGGAGGCTGAGGCAGGAGAATCACTTGAACCCAGGAGGCAGAAGTTTCAGTGAGCCGAGATCAAGCCATTGCACTCCAGCCCGGGCGACAGTGCAAGACTCCATCTCAAAAAAAAAAAAAAAAGACTGCTTTTCTTATTTTCCACATATGTTAAGTGTGGAATATGTTAAGTGTTTAGTCAGTAAATACTTAACACTTACCTGTTGCCAGGCACAAGGCACACCCGGTCTCTGTCCTCGTGGACTTTAATCACAAGATCTGTTTCCAAATAATCTCTTGTTTAAGACTGTGTTGCTCTGTTGTTCAAGACTGTGATCTCATTTATTACTGATGACAATCAAACAGTATTAAGTGTCTACAGTGTGCCCAGCACTATGGGACAATGTAATTAATAATATAATGAAATTAGTAGGCAAAGAACATGGGGAAAGACTTTCTAGGCTGAGGAACAAGCATTTGGAAAGAGATGGAGAGTAATGACACATTCAATGTGGTATTCTTTGTGAGAAGTTCATTGTGGTTCAAGGATAAAGGACACAAAGTGCCATAAAAGGAGAGGGCTCTCTAAAATGGGTGAGAGCCAGATTGTGTAAAGTGTTGCCCTTGACAGCCTTGGCATGCTGAAGAGTCAGTAAATACCTTTTGTTAACTTAAGGACTTTAATGAGGAAGAGTGAAAAATGTTCATGTAACCATTTTCACTTCCTGCTAATTCCTCACAGACTTCACCAGGTACTGCTTTCTAACTTCAGTTGGCCAGATCCACATGTCAGATCGGACCAATTTGCCTTTTAACTACCCTTGTAATACTTAAACACTGTTGCTGTTATCACAGCTTTTCTTCAAACCAAACAATATTAGGGACAATTGAAATTTGGGAATTAGATTTACCTTTGCTGCTACTAAATAACTGTCAGAATTTTAATGTCATATTCATTTTACACAGCTAATCTCTTTAGCTTTCCTATATATATTCCTACTTATGATTACTTGTAATTCTCATCTGAAAGCATTAAAATATTTTGAAAGTAAGACAGTAAAATTGTGAAATACTTTGGTATTGGTTACAAAACAGTACTTAGGTACCTTGTTCCTGATTTTTCTGTATTTTTTAAAAATAAGGCCAGGCACAGTGGCAAATGCTTATATTCCCAGCTACCCAGTAAGCTGAAGCAGGAGGATCACTTGAGCCCAACCTGGGCAGCATAGTGAAACCCCAGTCACCAATTAGAAACAAACAACAACCAAAAAAAAGAGTATATTTTTTGAAGATATTTTACGACATATACAGAAGCAAACAAAGAGGGGGAGGAATTGTTTAAAATAATGTTAAGCTAAATAAAGCCAAAGAAAATTTAAGTAATAGTTCATAGTTATTGTTATAGAAGAGATCAAGTTACTACCCCATTCTCGAAAAGGAAAATCTGCAAGTAGACTGTTTGTGGTGCTAGAGTAAGCTTTTCCTTAATTTCAGAAAGCCTGTATTAGGCATTTACTTTGTGCCAAACCCGTTTAGTGACTGGAAATATAAAATAAATGAAACACAGTCCCTGCTCTCAGTGGACTTGTTGTCTAGGGAATGTTAAGTAGAACCACCTGAAATTGCATTGTTTTTGTAGGCCAGCCTGACATTATATGTGTAAACAGAAATTTGCAATAATAAAGATATGACCAAGGTGCTACTGGCACTGACAAAATGCTTCATGCTGCCTAGAGCAGTCAGTGAAGGCTCCCCAGGGGAGATGACGTTTGAACCGAGTTTCGGAAGATGATTGGAGTTTACCACGTGTTCGTAGGAAGCAAGGAGAATGAGGGCATTCCAGTAGCAGGAGACGGCATGCATAGAGTTGTTGAATGAAGAAAGCCTAGCGCACAAGGGAAACTGCAAAAGTTCAAACTAGTTGGAATGCTGGAAATGTTGTGAATGACAGGAGATGAGGCTGGCAAGAAAACAAAGGTCAGATTGTGGAAGGTTGTCAAGCCAGAGAGTTTGATTTTATTCTTGAGATTGATGAGATGTGTGTAATCCAGGAGTGTATAAGACAATCTATAAGGGTTCAGAAAGCATACTGATTCTATATATAGTTACCTTTGTCTTAATTTTAAAATTTCAAATTGTGTAGGAGTTACAATGTGTATAATTGTTATTATAGTACTGGATCAAAATAATGTATAAATAAATACAGACATAATATAGTGTATTACAGGTTAAATTGTGTACCTCAAAAATTCATGTTTAAGTTCTAACCCCCATTATCTCAAACTGTGACCTTATTTGGAAATACGATCATTGCAGATGTAATAGTTAGTGAGGTCAAGTTAAGAAGCAATAGGAGGCCAGGCATGGTGGCTCACACCTGTAATCCCAGCACTCTGGGGAGGCCAAGGTGGGTGGATCACCTGAGGTCAGAAGTTCAAGACCAACCTGGGCAACATGGTGAAATTCCATCTCTACTAAAAATACAAAAATTAGGCTGGGCATGGTAGCTCACACCTGTAATCCCAGCACTTTGGGAGGCCAAGGCAGGCGGATCACCTGAGGTCAGGAGTTCCAGACCAGCCTGGCCAACATAGTGAAACCCCGTCTCTACTGAAAATACAAAAATTATTTTGTATTTTGGTGGCAGACACCTGTAATCCCAGCTATTCGGAAGGGTGAGGTGGGAGAATCGCTTAAATCTGGGAGGTGGAATTTGCAGTGAGCCAATATCATACCACTACACTCCAGCTTAGGAGACAGAGCGAGACTCCGTCTCAAACAAACAAACAAAGTGAAAGAAAAAAAGAAGAAACAATAAGGTGGTCCCCCAATCCCTAATCCAGTATGACTCATGTCCTTCCAAGAACAGAAAATTTGAACACAGACACACAAACAGGAAGAATGCCTATGCCTTTTGAAGGTAAAGGCAGACATTGGGGTAATGCTTTTACAAGCCAAGGAATTCCAAAGGTAGCCAGCAAACTGTCAGAAGCAAGGGGAGGGTCCTAGGACATATTCTCCTCACAGCCCTCAGAAGGATCAGTCCTGCTCACCTTGATCTTGGACTTGCAGCCTCCGGAACTGTGAGGCAAATGTCTGTTGTTTAAACTATCCAGTTTGTGATACTTTGTTACAGCAGTCCTAGCAAATTGAGATACGAGGCAACACTGATGAGATGATGCAGAGGCTTTGAAGAGTTAGTTTATGTTTAAGAGTCCAAATTATGAATGCCCTATCTTTATACAGTCTCTGTATTCAAGAATTGACCTTAGGCTAGGTGCAGTAGTTCATGCCTGTAATCCCAATACTTTGGGATGCCAAGGCAGGAGGATTGCTTGAGGTCAAAAGTTTGAGATCAGCCCTCGTGTATTAGTCCGTTCTCATGCTGCTTATAAAGACATACCCAAGACTGGGTAATTTATAAAGAAAAAGAGGTTTAGTGGACTCACAGTTCCATGTGGCTGGAGAGGCCTCACAATCATGAAGGAAGGTGAAAGGCACGTCTTAGATGGCGGCAGACGAGAGAAATGAGAGCCAATCTAAAGGGGAAACCCCTTATGAAATCGTCAGATCTCGTGAGACTTATTCACCACCATGAGAACAGTGTGGGGAAACTACCCCCATGATTCAGTTATCTCCCACCGGGTCCCTCCCACCACACATGGGAGTTCTGGGAGCTACAATTCAGGATGAGATTTGAGTGGGGACAAAGCCAAACCGTATCACCTTTTCTCTACTAAAAATTAAAATTAAAAAATTAAGCTGGCATGATACTATATGTCTGTAGTTCTAGCTACTTGGGATGCCAAGGTGGGTGAATTGCTTGAGCCCTGGAGGTTGAGGCTGCAGCGAGTCATGATCATGCCACTGCACTCCAGCCTGCACAATAGAGCAAGGGCCTGTCTCAAGACACAACAAAAAAATAATTTAACTTAAGGTGATGTCTTGACTGCAGTATTTATTCTACTTTTTAAAGCCATTATGGTGGGAAAACAATTTGTTTACATTTGTAGTATAGTTTATGGTAAAGGTTGAAGAAACTGGGAAATATTTTATCTTTAACTCAAAACAGGATGGTGATATGCAACAGTTTTAGACAAAAAAAATTTACATTTAAGAAAAAAAGTATCATTTAATCCCATTAGGCAGAAGTGGAGCCACAAGCAAAAACAGGGTTGGTTATGGACGTAGGTTTCCCTTTCTGTTCATATGTTGAAACCTAATTCCGAATGTGATGGGTTTTGGAGATGGGGTCTTGGGAGGTAATAGGTCATGAGGGTGGAACCCTCGTGGATGGGATTACTGCCATATAAGAAGAGTCCAGAGAGCTAGCTCACTCCCTTTCTTGGGCTTAAGAAATCACTGTCCTCAAGTGATTGTCCCGCTTTGCTCTCCCAGAGTCTTGGGCTTACAGGTGTGAGCCACTACACCTGGCAACATGACTTTCTTTTTTTAATGTATGTAAGATGTATATACATAGGTCTTATTGATCTAAGATATCATCAATTCTAAGACACACAATTATTAATGTATATTAATAGTAAAAAAATCACTGCCAATTATAAGGGGAAAATGTCATTTGTAAGAAACCATTGGTGGTAAGATACATACCAATCTCAGAGCTGTCACATTGAGTTTAAAAAGTGTGTTTTAGATTTAATGAAAAACTAAATGCTGTTTTTATTCTTGGGGAACATCAGTTTCCACGTTTGCACCACTGCCTATCATATCATGAAATTTTTTAATCATAGCTACTGAAAAATTTAAAGCAGGAAGCCAGCATTCTTAGAGTAAAATAATATGAACGATTGATACACATTTACCAGACATTTTTTATTAAGTTATGTTTTATAGTAGATTACTTCATTATAAGCATTACATAAAATTCAGTGATTACTGACCTAGTTGAGCTATCTCTGAATGTGAAAGTACGAGTGTAGGTGCACCTACTTTAAATTATGTGATAGAAATATTTTCATTTATTCAAATAATATTTGAAGTTCAGTTAGGTTTTGCAAAATTACTCATTTGGATGTGTTAAGAAATCATGTAAATTCTGCCTTTGACTTTGGGGGATTGAACATGAGATTTGTTTATTCTTGGGGGACAGTTAGTTTTGTATTCTAGAAGGGGGGTTAATTGTATAATATGTTTTAGCTAAGAGAAATCAGTTTAAGATAACCAGCTTTTCTTAATCTAACATTTTGGCCTATTTCTGTCATCTGGTCATTCTCATGATACAAATAATACAAAGCTAAATACATAATACATAGGTAACACATTAATATGTAATACAAAGCTAAATATACATAATACGTATGCACATATATGTATACATTATATATAATACATAAAACAAAGCTAAATTTGTGTTATGGATTTAGGGGTGTAATGAAAAATACCCCTTTAAAAGGAAAAGCACAAAACTGAATTAGTCAAGAAAATACTAAATGTTTGCAGTAAGTGTCATGGCCGGGTGTAGTGGCTCAGTGCTTTGGGAGGCCGAGGCAGGATGATTGCTTGAGCCCAGAAGCTTGAGGCTTTAGTAAGCAGCTATTGCTCTACTGCACTCCAGCCTGGGTGACATAGTAGACCCTATGTTTTTTAAAAAAAGAATATAGGTATCATTTTAATATGGGTGATACAGGATATTTTGAAACCCAATTTTTGGAATTTCATTATGTAGGTATAGGTTTCTACATAGTAGAAGCTACTTTTGAATCCTTAGGGAGTTTTTCTACTCTGAATATTTGCTTTACATTAGATTCTTCTAAAGGCCTTACAGTCATAGTACTTATTTCATAAGACAACTATCAATTTAGTCCTCTAAGGGACTTGTTATCTGCATTCACATTTGTTATAAAAAGGAAATGAGATTTTTCACACTTAGAGATTTATTTTTTATTATTTACATAATTAAAATGTTTTTTCAGTGGAGTCAAAGCACCGAAGATAGTTTCCTTATTCACTTGGTTTGATTGTAATGCTTATAATTAATGAAGTAAAAGGGCTACTTTTTATTCATGGGCCAGGAAACTAACTTGCTGGTGGAGATGTGGGAATCAGTTAACAACTTGGTTCATTAAAACAGTTTTTTTCTGTGGTTAGTTCAGTGGTTAGTTGACCATTTAATTAAGTAGAATTGACCAGTTAAAAATAAACAATATGTTTAATTATAGAGTTAAAAGGTAAAGAAATTACTTTCACTTGACTTCTTATAAGTTAGTTAAAATAATTTCCTGTTCAATCATAAATCCATTTGTATAGGAAGGCTTTTCATCAAAAAATAAATTGACTGTTAAATATTTTTAGACAATGAAAACAATATGTTAACGGTAATGACTTAGAAAACACATCCATAAAAGCAAGAAAATTCTTTTGCTTTCCACTAGTTCCTCTGGAGATATAACCATTGTTAAAACTCGAGAATGTGTCCTTTCAGTATGTGTGTGTGTGTGTGTACATACACTATTGTTTTGTTTTGTTTGATGGAGTTTCGCTCTTGTTGCCCAGGCTGGAGTGCAGTGGCACAATCTCGGCTCGCTGCAACCTCTGCCTCAACTATTTTAAACAACAGTGTAAAAGCTCAGTGTCCACTTTATTTTTTGTTTTTAATTTACTTTAGTGGCCATCTTATTGTTAAATCTTTGAGCACATCTGAAATTATTAGGATAAATTTATTACTGGATAAATATCCAGAAGTGAGATTTCTTGGTCAAGGATATGAACTTTTAAAATATTTTAATGAGTATTTTTTAATGTGTTATCCAGAAAATTGATGCTACTTAATTCTACCGCTGGCAGTATGTGAGAGTACCTATTTCCCTATACCTTTCCCAATACTGGGTGTTCTCTTTTCGTTTTTATTTTTTTTATTTTATTTTATTTTATTTTATTTTTGAGATGGAGTCTTGCATTGTCATCCTGGCTGGAGTGCAGTGGCGCGATCTCAGCTCACTGCAACCTCCTCCTCCCGAGTTCATGTGATTCTCCTGCCTCAGCCTCCTGAGTACTGGGATTACAGGCACACACCACCAAACTCGGCTAATTTTTGGTATTTTTAGTAGAGACAGGGTTTCACTATGTTGGCCAGACTGGTGTTGAACTCCTGACCTCATGATCCGCCCGCCTCCGCCTCCCAAAGTGCTGGGATTACAGGTGTGAGCCTCCGTACTCGGCCTTTGTTTGCTTTTTAAATGCCTGTGTGACAGACAAGGGTTTTGGTGGGGTTTGTTTGTTTGTTTGTTTTTGAGACGGAGTCTTGCACTATCGCCCAGGCTGGAGTGCAGTGATGCAATCTTGGCTCACTGCAGTCTTGGCTCACTGCAACCTCTGCCGCCCGGGTTCAAGCAAATCTCCTGCCTCAGCTTCCCGAGTAGCTGGGATTACAAGCATGCACTACCACGCCCGGTTAATTTTGTATTTTTAGTAGAGTTGGGGTTTCTCCGTGTTGGTCAGGCTGATCTTGAACTCCTGACCTCAGGTGATCCACCAGCCTCGGCCTCCCAAAGTGCTGGGATTACAGGCATGAACCATTTTGCCCAGCCTTATCTTTTAATAATTACACAAATTCTTTATATATTGAGGACATTAACTTTTAGTCATGTTGTAAGTACCATGGTTTTTCCTGTCTTCTGCCTGTTTGACATACATAAGTTTCATTTTGTCATGTCAGATTTTTGAATGGTTTTTGTCCATTGAGATATTATACATAGAAAGTCTTTCCCTAACACAATAGTGTATATATTTTGCATATATTTTTAGTACTTTCATAGATTTAGTTTTTAACATTTATTATTGGATAAATATCCAATATATTTATATCCTATATATATATTTTTTTATCCACCTGGAATTTTTTTACAGTTAAGCTATGTGATCAGAAGTTAATTTTTTGCTCTTCATTGATACCTAACTTTTCCTTTGCCACTTATTGAATGGTCTAATCTCCTCTGGAGAATTCACTGTTATGTAAGAAATGTTACGTGTACTCAGATCTGTTCCTGAACTTTCTGTGGTGTTTCATTGATCTGGTTATCTGTATCTTTATATTATACTTTTAACTATCAAATTTTAGATATATATAATTTATCTCAGTAACTCAACTAAAATTCTGTAAATGTTTTGATGCACAGAATTCACAAGTATCAACAACTGAAAATTAATATAATTCATGATGTTTATTATTAAGAGGTTTTAAAAATCATTTTAGGTTGCTTATAGTGTACTTTTATCAGGAATTTTAGGTCACGCGTTTAACAAACCACTGATAGGTATACATTTCAAAATATGCATTAAAATGCTACACAACTTTGTGGGGTTTTTTTGCCAAAAATTATTCTGGTGATGTCAGTAACATCTTATAATTACTCATAGTGATTTTCAGTTCTCAGATGCATAAGCCTTTCTCTAGTTGAGAAGCAGTTACTTTAAAATACTTTTGTCATGTGTTTCTTTCTTTTTTTTTTTTTTGAGACGGAGTCTTGCTCTGTCACCCAAGCTGGAGTGCAATGGCATGATCTCAGGTCACTGCAGCCCCCACCTCCCAGGTTCAAGTGATTCTCCTGCCTCAGCCTCCCAAGTAGCTGGGATTACAGGCACCTGCCACCACTCCCGGCTAATTTTTTTTGTATTTTCAGTAGAGACAGGAGTTCACCACGTTGGCTAGGCTTGTCTCGAACTCCTGACCTGAGGTGACCCGGCCTCCGAGTGTGTTGGGATTACAGGCGTGAGCCACTGAACCCAGCCTGTCATGTTTTAAAATAAAAAAAACCTATGATATGTTACTGTACATTCCCCAGCTTCCATTAGTTTTTTGGGATATGAGAGCATATCATTGTCTTGTTCTTTTGATGAAATCACTGCTGTTGCTCAATCCATTTTCTAGGGCTTATAGCATTCTTCACCTTTCCTACACATTCTATAGATTGAAATGATGTACCATTTCCTCCTGTACTCTAAAACAAGAGCCATCTTTTTTTTTTTTTTGAGTTGGAGTTTTGCTGTTGCTGCCCAGGCTGGAGTGCAATGGCACGATCTTGGGTCACTGCAAACTCCACTTCCCCAGTTTAAGTGATTCTCCTGCCTCAGCCTCCCGAGTAGCTGGGATTACATGTGTCCGCCACCACACCCAGCTAATTATGTGTTTTTAGTAGAGACAGAGTTTCACCATGTTGGCCAGGGTGGTCTAACTCCTGACCTCAAGTGATCCACCAGCCTCAGCCTCCCAAAGTCCTGAGATTACAGGTGTGAGCCACTGCACCCGGCCACAAGAACCATCTTGAACATAGAATAAATATGTCTCTCTGTAAGACGTTGTTAGCTAGTCACGTTTTCTGATGCAGCATTGGACTTCCAGAGTGATGACCTAGTAGCTATTCTGTGAGTCACTTACTCTTGGAAGTTCCGTAAATTAATCTTTGTTTTTCTTTTTGAGATGGAGTCGCACTCTGTTACCCAGGCTGGAGTGCATTTGTGCCATCATGGCTCACTGCAGCCTCAACCTCCCAGGCTTAAGCAATCCTTCTGCCTTGGCCTCCCAAATGCTGGGACAACAGGCATGAACCACTGCGCCCAACCCCTTAAATGAAATGTTTAAAAGATAGACAATAGGCCCTCCTTATTCAAGACTTCACTGTCCTCAGTTTCACTTACTCATAGGTCAAAAATATCAAATGGAAAATTTCAGAAGTAAGCAATTTGTAAGTTTTCAATGCTGTACCATTCTGAGAAGCATAGGGAAGTATGTCCTGCTTGAGAGATAAATCATCCCGTGGTCCAGTGTGTACACACTGTAGACTGTACCAGCCCATTAGTCACATAGTAGATACTGCAGTTATCAGATGGACATGTCAGTGCTTATGTTCATATAACCCTTATTTTACTTATAATGGCCCAAACCTCAAGAGTAGTGAGGTAGTGAGTAGTGGTAGATTGTTATAATTGTTCTAATGTATTATTAGTTATTGTTGTTAATCTCTTGTTGTGCCTGATTTATAAATTAAACTTTATCATAAAGTACGTATAGGAAAAATCATAGTGTGGCTGGGCGCGGTGGCTCAAGCCTGTAATCTCAGCACTTTGGGAGGCTGAGACGGGCGAATCACGAGGTCAGGAGATCGAGACCATCCTGGCTAACCCGGTGAAACCCCGTCTCTACTAAAAAATACAAAAAACTAGCTGGGCGAGGTGGCGGGCACCTGTAATCCCAGCTACTCAGGAGGCTGAGGCAGGAGAATGGCGTAAACCTGGGAGGCGGAGCTTGCAGTGAGCCGAGATCCGGCCACTGCACTCCAGCCCGGGTGACAGAGCGAGACTCTGTCTCAAAAAAAAAAAAAAATCATAGTGTGTATGTATATGTATTCTATGTTACCAGTGTTGCCGTGAACACACTGTAAGTTGTATTTTGTTTACTAAGTAGAATTTTGTCAAATTTCTTTTTGTTTCTGAATGTTAACATGTCCATCCACATTTATTTTATAGTTGTTTTATCACAAAAATCAATTTTTTTTTCAAATTTTATATCCTTAGTGCAGGCTGTGGAAGAACAGGTGCCATTTGTGCCATAGATTATATGTGGAATTTACTAAAAGCTGGGGTAAGAATACTTTTTTGTAGCATTATGTCCAATTTATCTATTACGATTTTCAAACTTAATTATTAATTGTAGTAAATTATAGTGCATATTTTATTATACATGTTATTTTTTCCAAAGTAGTTTTATTAAGTAAGAAATAAAGGCAGTGAAGGCCAGGCACGGTGGCTTATGCCTGTAATCCCAGCACTTTGGGAGGCCAAGGCGGGAAGATCGCTTGAGCCCAGCAGCTCGAGACCAGCCTGGGTGACATAGTGAGACCTCCATCTCTAAAAATAATTTAAAAATAAAAATGATTTAAAAAAAGAAATAAAGATAGAGAAAAGGTATAATTGCTGCATACTGCCTTGATGTGATGCATTGGTCAACAGTGTCAGAGTGTCCTAGGTGAGTGAGTACTTGCATTAGGATATGAACTGTTACTGACCTTTCCAATACTGAATTTTCATTGCCTTTTTTTCTTCCTTTTTTTTTTTTTTTAAGATGGAGTTTCACTCTTACTGCCCAGACTGGAGTGCAGTGGCGTGATCTCAGCTCACTGCAACCTCCGCCTCCTGGGTTGAAGCGATTCTCCTGCTTCAGCCTCCCTAGTAGCTGGGATTACAGGTGCCTGCCATTACACCCATCTAATGTCTTATATTTTTGATACAGAGTTTCACCGTTTTGGCCAGGCTGGTCTCAAACTCCTGACCTTAGGTGATCCACTCACCTCAGCCTTTCAAAGTGCTGGGATTACAGGTGTGAGCAACCGTGCCCGGCCCATTGCCTTTTATATTTATTCTAGGTATAAGTGTATTTCATTCAGTACCTATTTATGCCTTCTGGAGACATTATGGTATTGTAGTATGTGAATACTGACTTTAGCCAAACTGCCCAGATTATAATTCTGGCTTTCTCATTTACTAGCTGTGGGATCTGGGTCAAAATACTAATCCCATACTGTCTCTATTTCTTCATCAGAAAATAGGGGTCATAGTAGTAATGCATCAGAATTAACTTTTGTGAAGTTCTTCAGAACTATGTGTGGTACATAATAAGTACTCAGTTTATTGTTAGTGTTGATTACTGTTGCTGTTGTGATTATTGTTCTTACTACTGCTTTTTCCAAGAAATAGTGTTTGATACTGTGGTGATACAGAGATAAATGAGATACAGCGTTCATGATAGATTTGAAAAACAAGTCTCTTCGTTATGCATACATTTGATTATTTTGCTGGTTCCATAATGTGTTCACTTCTAGAGAGACGCCTTTAATCCTTCATAGCTTTATAGTTTCCATGAATTGTTCATCTTTGTCTTGTACAAAGTAGAATTAATAAAATGTTTCTTTTTTCTTTTTCTTCCTTCTTCCCCTTATTTCTCTTTTTTCTCTGCCATCTCTCCATTTTTTATTGTTGCAAGGAAACATTTACGTGTTAAACAGTTCCTTAAAAAGCCCTCTGGGGTTAAATATTTTTCCCTCAAAAACTATAATCATCTAATTCTCAAATGAAAATGCTTAAGTGAACAAAATTTAACTGGAATTCTATCGCATTTTAACATAAAAGTCAAAGATTAAAATTGGAATGGGAAGGGACACGTAAATGCATGCTAGCAAACAAAACAAATATCTGGTCATTTTAAAAGTTGTATATTTTGGCCAGGTGCCATGGCTCATGCCATAATCCCAGCACTTCCAGAGGCCGAGGTGGGTGGATCACCTGAGGTCAGGAGTTCGAGACCAGCCTGGCCAACATGGTGAAACCCCATCTCTACTAAAAATACAGAAATTAGCCAGGCATAGTAGCCAGTGCCTGTAATCCCAGTTACTTGGCAGGCTGAGGCAGGAGAATTGCTTGAACCTGGGAGGCAGAGGTTGCAGTGAGCTGAGATTGCGCCACTGCAGCCTGGGTGACAGAGCAAGACTCCGTCTCAAAAAATAAAATAAAATAAAATAAAAGTTGTGTATTTTGAACATAGTTCTCTCTCTCTTTTTTTTTTTTTTTTGGAGATGGAGTCTCCCTCTGTCGCCCAGGCTGGAGTGCAGTGGTGTGATCTTGGCTCACTGTAACCTCCAACTCTCAGGTTCAAGTTTTTCTCCTGCCTTAGTCTCCCGAGTAGCTGGGATTACATGTATTCGGCACCATGCCTGGCTAATTTTTGTATTTTTAGTAGACATGGGCTTTCGCCATGTTTCAGGCTTGTCTTAAACTCCTGACCTCAGGTGATCTGCCTGTCTTGGCCTCTCAAAGTGCTGGAATTACAGGCATGAGCCACCGCACCCAGCCTAGGTTAAGTCTTCATGTAAAAATCTTATGATGTATATAAGAACTTCCAAGCAGCAAACCTGGAAACCATTTTTAATCCTTCCATCTTAACCACTCCAAAATATTCTTGTTGATAACAGTTCTGATGTTTCTGCTTCTGTAAACCACCAGTTTCTCACTCTTTTAGACTGTCCTCATTGCTGATACAAAAATTGTGTGAATATCAGATCTTCTCATGTCAACGTTGCCCATCGCAGTAGTCCCAAGTCCATATGCACAAAAGAACTGTTTAGGTTGTTTCATAATCAGTTCCCCAAGATGGAGCCAAAGGATCTGTATTTTTACCTACATCTTTTAGTTGGTCCTTATATAGCCAGTCCAGGAGATACTGGCCTATAGAATAAATTCAGTCTCTTTTTTATGTTCACAGTCTGATCCCAAATGTCCTTTTTTTCTCTCCTCCTTTGAGTACTTTCTCCTTCCTTTAGTCTTAGGCTTTATTTACATCAAACTTCTCAATTCCCAACATAGATTATGCATTCAGTCTGCTGTGCTTATGTATATTTCCTTCACTTTTTATGGGATAACCTTCTTTTGATATCCAGCTATGTTGTAACTCTGCACACTCATCAGTTGGCCACAGCCTCTTTATTCCCTGTATACTGCAGTCGTACTTTGGCTGGATATACCTGTCTCCCCAGCTTGAATGCTGAGGGTCAAGACCACGCACAGTGTCTGAGATACATTAAGTGGTGTTCAATAAATGTTTGCAGTAAACCAGCAGGTATTTAAGTTTTATGTGATAAGCTGAAGCATATTTTACTATTTTCTGAATAGGTGTACAAAGTTTATATATTAAATTTTCTGTTTTAGAAAATACCAGAGGAATTTAATGTCTTTAATTTAATACAAGAAATGAGAACACAAAGGCATTCTGCAGTACAAACAAAGGTATAGTTGTTTCCCTTTATAAACTGCTATTTTATAAATGCTTCCTTCTTTTTTAAAATGTTTTTTTCTTTTTGTTTTTTAATCATTTTTCTCCCTCGTAGGAGCAATATGAGCTTGTTCATAGAGCTATTGCCCAACTGTTTGAAAAACAGCTACAACTATATGAAATTCATGGAGCTCAGAAAATTGCTGATGGAGTGGTAGGTGTTATTGGCCTATTCATTTTAGGAAACTTTTACTTTTTGTTAAGATGTAATATTTAGCTTTATTTTTTGTCATCTTGTGTTTTGTCTCAGGACACTTAACATTTTTACTTAAACTCATTTCCTTCTTATTTGTATCTCTATTATGATGGCTGTTTAATGACTCCAGTATAAGATAAATTATGTTCTAAATGAAATAAAGTTATGAAAGATCTCATGTCAAAAATCATATAATTCATTAACATTTTACTTTTTTTAAAAAATTGCATTGTTCTCTTTACTCTTCCCTTCCACCCCCACCTAAGTTATTCTGTGTTGATTCTACTTGGATTTTATTTTGTATAAAGTGTTTTCGTTATTTGTGTATATGCTTTTCTTTTCTTTTTTTTTTTTTCTTTTTTTTTGAGATGGAGTTTCACTCTTGTTGCCCAGGCTGGAGTGCAATGGCATGATCTCGGCTCACTGCAACCTCCAACTCCCAGGTTCAAATGATTCTCCTGCCTCCGCCTCCTGAGTAGCCGGGATTACAGGCGCGCGCCACCATGCCCAGCTAATTTTTGTATTTTTACTAGAGATGGGGTTTCGCCATGTTGACCAGGCTGGTCTTGATCTCCAGACCTCAGGTGATCTGCCCGCCTTGACCTCCCAATGTGCTGGGATTACAGGCATGAGCCAACATTCCTTGCCTTGTGTATATGCTTTTCAGTTAATCAGAATTAAAGAGTCACAGTTAACTCCCTTTTGTTGTGTTGTAATTCAGTGTTATTTTAGCCTTATACCATCTTATTGGATATTCAACTTCTAGACCTGACAAAAATCCTGTATTCTCTTAGTGTTCTCTTTTCTGCCTTTGTTTTCTAACCAATTGTCTTGTTTCCCTTCTATATATCACCACCTTTTGTCCCTGAAGGTGCTGAGCTTTTTTTTTGCTTGTAGAATTTTACATCTTTATCATTGAGCCTATGATAACTATTACATTGTTAAACCGAGTATGAGAAAATAAATTGCAAAATTTATAACCTTCATTTTCCTTTTCTCCCTTTAAGTGGTTTTGTCAGTTCCCAGAATATTTGTTTGAACTTCCTAAGTTTTCCAAATGAGAGATTTATTACCAAATGCTGATCTCAGTTTGTTAAGATAATCTAATATTGGTCCATGAGTTTTAGGAAATATGCATTTCTTTTATTAGCCAAGTGACAATTTCAGGTTTTTAAGTTTTATGTGACCTCATTCTTATTCCTTCATTAACATAGGAATTATTGTTCAAGGAAACCTCCTACAATGCCTTTGGCTTAATTAAATCCTGTTATGACATGTTCTGAATCTAGCCAAATATTCTATAATGTAGAATCTAATGTGTTTTTTGTTTTGATTTTTTTTTTTTTTTTTTTGTGACGAAGTCTCACTCTGTCACTGAGGCTGGAGTGCAGTGGTGCAATCTCTGCTAACAGCAACCTCTGCCTCCTGGGTTCAAGCGATTCTCCTGCCTCAGCCTCCTGAATAGCTAGGATTACAGGCATGCATCGCCACGCCCAGCTAATTTTTGTATTTTTAGTAGAGATTGGGTTTTGCCGTGTTGGCCAGGCTGGTCTCAAACTCCTGACCTCAGGTGATCCACCTGCCTCAGCCTCCCAAAGTGCTAGGATTATAGGTGTCAGCCACTGCGCCCAGCCATTTATAATATTTTGTATAATTTAAGTTGAGATATTTAATATTTCAAAAAACTGACTAGGCTATAAACACTTTTCTTTAATTTTGGGGGTTTTTGTTGTCGTTGTTGTTTTTGAGATGGAGTCTAACTCTGTTGCGCAGGATGGAGTGCAGTAGCGTAGTCTCAGCTCACTGCAACCTCTGCCTCCCGGGTTCATGTGATTTTCCTGCCTCAGCCTCCCAAGTAGCTGAGATTACAGGCGCCCACCACCATGCTCAGCTGATTTTTGTATTTTTAGTAGTGATGGGGTTTCACCATGTTGGCCAGGCTGGTCTTGAACACCTAACCTCAAGTGATCCACCCACCTCAGCCTCCCAAAGTGCCGGGATTGCAGGCGTGAGCCACTGTACCCAGCATCTTTAAACTTTAATTGAAAAAGTATTTATTTCGTGAATTCGAGATTAATTTCAAAGCTAAAGTTTTTGTATCTGGAAATACAGATTTTTAGGCTGGGTGCAGTGGCTCATGCCTGGAACACCAGCACTTTGGGAGGCCAAAGCAGGCCAGGATCACCTAAGACCAGCCTGGCCAACATGGCAAAACCCCATCTCTACCAAAAATACAAAAAAGATTAGCTTCCCAGACTGACGGGTACACCACCTTGCTGAGTTTATTTTTTTATAGAGACGAGATTTGACTATGTTGCCCAGCCTGGTCTCAAACCCTCAGACTCCAGCAGTCCATCCACCTTAGCCTCCCAAAGTGCAGGAATTAGAGGAGAAAGTTCTTTTATTGCAGTATTCAGTATTCAGGTTTTATTTTGTTTTGTTTTGTTTGAGACAAGGTCTTACTGTTCTGCCCAGGTCAGAGTGCAGTGGAACAATCACAGCTCACTGCGCCCTCAACCTCCCGGGCTCAAGCTTTCCTCCTACCTCAGCTTCCCAAGTAACTGAGACTACAGGCACGTACCATCACACCTAGCTAATTTTTTTAAAAAATTTTTTGTAGAGATGTTGTCTCACTATGTGCCACGGTGGTCTCGAGCTCATGGTCTCGAGCTCCTGGGCTCAAACAATCCTCCTCACACCTTAGCCTCCCAAAGCACTGAGATTACAGGCATGAGCCATTGTGCCCAGCCATTGTTGTTTTTTTAAACTTTTAACTATATTTAAATAATCTCCAGAAAATATATGATAAATATTGCATCACCTTTTCTTCTTTTTCTCATTAGATCCAAGTCTGATCTTTGTAAGGTTTTATTCTATTAAATCAATCTTTTTTTAATACCCTGAAATCTATACTAGGATTATAATTCTATCATAGGCTCTTTCTGTCTAACAGGTCAGAGCTTTACAGGAATATAACAAGAAAGTCATACTTTGTTGGAGATTGAAGGGGTGGCCTGCCCCTCCACACCTGTGGGTGCTTCTCGTTAGGTGGAACAAGAGACTTGAGAAAAGAAATAAGACACAGAGACAAAGTATAGAGAAAGAAAAGCGGGGCCCAGGGGACCAGCGCTCAGCTTACAGAGGACCCACGCCAGCACTGGCCTCTGAGTTCCCTTGGTATTTATTGATAATTATCTTTACCATCAAAAAGATAAGGGAGTGTCTGGACAATAGGATCATTGTAGGGAGGAATTCGGCAGTAAGACATATGAACAAAAATCCTTGTTACATGAATAAGTTTAAAGGAAAATGCTGTGCCTTGAGATGCATATGCGAATATCTCCATAAACCTTTTAGCAGTATTGCTCCAGCAAGCCCCACCTTATTCCTAAAGGTGGTTTTCTCCTTACTCAGTAAACAAAGCACACAATGGGTTTTACACGGAGATGTTCCATTACCCAGGGAGGGGCAGGATTCTTAATCAGCAAGCTGCCTTCAAGTACTTGTTTAACAAAGACACATCCTGCACAGCCCAATATCCATTAAACTTTGAGTCACCACACCACATGTCTCTTGCAAGGACAAATTTGGGGGTAGGGTCACAGATTAACAGCATCTCAAATACAGAACTAAATGGAGTCTCTTATGTCTACTTCCTTCTATATAGACACAGTAACAGGCTGATCTCTCTTTTCCCCACATTTCCCCCTTTTCAACAAAACCGCCATTGTCATCACGACACCGAGATTACATACTTCACAAAGTAACAATATCATGAAGCAAATGGAGACTGGACGAGATCATAGGATGGTGTTAAAATTAAAATTGCTAATGAAATTTCGGGCACGCATAGTCATTGATAACATTTTATCAGGAAATAGGGTTTGAGAGCAGACAACCTGACTGACCAAAATTTATTAGGTGGGAATTTCTTCCTCCTAATAAGCCTGAGAGCACTACAGGAGGCCGGGGCTTATCTCATCCCTTCGGCTTCAACAGTAAAAGGCGGCACGCCTCCAAGGGGGTCGTTTATAGGCCTTCCCTTAGAGCGCATTCTCCTTCTCAGGGATATTCCTTGCTGAGAAAAAGAATTCAGCGATATCTCTCCTATTTGTGTGCAAAAGGAGAAGAGATATGGCTCTGTTCCGTCTGGCTCACCGGCGGCCAGTTCAAGGTTACCTCCCTTGTTTCCTGAACACCGCTTGTATCTCGTTCTTTTTTCAAGATGCCCAGTTTTCATATTGTTCAAACACACATGCTCTACAAACAATTTGTGCAGTTAAGGCAATCATCACAGGGTCTTGAGGTAACATATATCCTCCTCATGTTACAAAGAAAATGATGGGATTAAGAGATTAAAGACAGGCATAAGAAATTACAAAAGTATAAATTTTGGAGAAGTAATAAAATGTCCATGAAATCTTCATATTTTGTTTTTCTGCTGTGGCTTCAGCCCGTCCCTCCGTTCAAGGTCCCTGACTTCCCGCAACATTCTCCCTCCCTTTTCCTCTATATAAATGTGCCATGGCGATGAAGGCTTGTTCGTTCTCTCGATTTTGGCGCAGGATTCTTCGACTGGTCCAGCACACTAAAAACAAACCGATTAAACAGAGACACATAATTCCAAAATTTACTGCAGTAGAGTTCCCAATAGACTTAATCCAAGTCGTGGGATTTAATCCATAAAGATTTTTTGCCACTTGATCTAACGCCTCAGCTCCAGGCACAATATTTAAGTGACTTTGAGAGGCTTCAAAAATTTGTTCTTTTAATTTAGAAATGTCTAAAGTGAGATTATCTTCTCTTCCCTGTAGATGGCGTCTTACCATGTCCCAGTGATGTTTAGACTCATTATAAACTTGGGGTGTAATACAAAAATCTGACGTATTCCAGTCACACTGTAACTGGAAACGATGTTCCAAGCTCATGAGTCTATCTCCCATCCAAATGACAGTTTGTCTAAGATTACTAATTTGATTTGCCAATTTTTGATCGCTACCAGATTGTGAATTCCACAACCTTGTGGTAAGTAAATATACTGATGGGATTGAGAGTAGGTACTTCTACCAACCAATTTTGCATGGCAGGCATTAGACATCCTGGTGCTTTCCCTAGACATACAGGAGGATAACGATACCCAGTGGAAATATTTATCATCATTCCTTCTTCCTCCGGTTTGGCAGGGCAACGATCATCTGTGGGACCAGGTACCCACACACTATTATTAACATATACTTCAATAGGATTATCCATCCATGTGACTGCCCGAATTAAGGGCGGGAAAGGCACATAGGCCCAGTAGGTATAATTAGCTGCAGCTGCTCCTGCAGGCATGGGGAGACTTACCACCGTTGATACAACCATTAAAGCTGCAAGCAGCATTTTTTCTGAGGTTTGTGTCACCTTTATGCTAGCTAGGCTTTTTCTAGCTAACAGTGTCCGCTTCTTTAACTGTGCCCAGGTCAGCAGCTCCGCCTTCTTGGTGCGTGGTGACTTCATCTGTTCTTCTGATATCACCACTTGATTCATCCTGCGAGTCAATGGTGCTCGACTGCAGTGTTTCCGTCTTCGTGGAGGCGCTTTTCTTTGCATCTCCGATGGGTTCATTGTAGAACTTCAAATGTCTAGTGGGTATCCAAATAGGAAGCTGATTTTCTCCTGGTGAAACACAAGCAAAACCTCTTCCCCAGGTTATCACCTTCCCTATTTCCCATGTCCTATTTTTGTTGTCTTTCCACCAAATCAGTTTTCCTTCATGTGGACTGTTCTTTTTACCAGTAAGATGTTGTTCTGCAGAAGTAGTAGTCTGATTTCTATAAATGTTTAAAAAATTTAAAGTATAGAGTGCTAGATTAAGCTGCATCTGAGGAGAGGTACACTCCTTACTGTCTCCCCCTTTTTTTTTGTTTAACTAACTGAGTTTTGAGTGTTCTATTAGTTCTTTCAACTATGGCCTGTCCTTGGGAATTATAAGGAATTCCTAACCTGGTCCACTGTCAGTTTTAATTTTTTCTGGAACTCCCATTACAGCAAAACAAGATAATAAATGTTTTTTAACATGGGAAGTACTTTCTCCTGTCTGGCATGTTGCCCATATGAAATGTGAATAAGTATCAACTGTTACATGAACATATGATAATTTTCCAAATGAAGGTGCATGGGTAACATCCATTTGCCATAATGCATTAGGACACAGACCTCTGGGATTAACTCCTGCCTCTTGAGTGGGCAGGTGTAGTACTTGACACTGGGTACGATGTTGTACAATATTTTTTGCCTGTTTCCATGTGTCATTAAATTTGTTTTTTAACCCTGCTGCATTTACATGAGTCAAAGCATGAAGTTCTTGTGCTTTTATGAATGCAGAGGATACCAGTAAGTCATCTTTTTCATTAGCTTTAGTTAAAGGTCCTGGTAAATTAGTGTGTGCTCGAATATGAGTAATATAAAATGGGAAATTCCTTTTTTTTACAGTTTGTTGTAACAAATTGAATAGCTGGTTTAACTGATCATCCATAATATATTTAATTAGAGCTGTCTCAACATCCCTTGTAGCCTGTACTACATATGTAGGATTTGATATAATATTAACAGGTTGATTAAAATCTTCTAACACTGGAATGACTGCAACCAACTCTGCCCTTTGAGCTGATTGATACTGAGTTTTGATTACTCGCTGTTTTGGCCCTGTGTAAGCCGCTTTTCCATTGCTGGAACCATCAGTAAATACTGTCAGAGCATTTTCTAAGGGTTCATGTCTGGTAATTTTAGGTAAAATCCAAGTAGTCAATTTTAAAAACTGGAAGATTTTTGTTTTGGGGTAATGATTATCAACAATTCCCACAAAATCAGCAAGGCCAATTTGCCATGCACCAGAATTGATAAAGGCTTGTTTAACTTCTTCCTTGGTTAAAGGAACAACTATTTTGTCTGGGTCATTACCACACAATTTTATTATTCGTAATCTTGCCTGACCAATTAATGTAGCTATTTGATCCAAGTACAATGTAAAAGTTTTAATTGTACTGTGAGGAAGGAATGACCACTCCACAAGATCAGAATTTTGAACAATGATGCCTGTTGGAGAATGTGTAGTGGCAAAAATCAAAAGTTGGAGTGGGGCTAAAGAAGCTATTCTACTTATTTGCGCTGACTGAATTTTTTCTTCCACTAATTTAATTTCTTTTGTTTCCTCTGGGGTTAATATTCTTTTACTATTTAAGTCTGGATCTCCTCTTAGGATAGAGAACAAATTTGACATGGCGTAAGTAGGAATGCCTAGAGTTGGCCGAATCCAATTAATATCGCCTAACAATTTTTGAAAGTCATTTAATGTTTTTAATGTATCTTTTCTTATTTCTATTTTTTGTGGCCTAATTTTTCTATTTTCTATTTGCATCCCTAAATAATGAAAAGGATCAGAGGTTTGGATCTTATCAGATGCTATTGTTAGTCCTGCAATGGCAACCTCTGCTTGCAGAAATGTGTAACAGTCAATTAATTTGTCTCTTGTTTCTGCAGCACATAAAATATCATCAATATAGTGGATGATATAACAATCTGAAAATTTGTCTCTAACTGGTTGAAGGACTTGACCTACGAAAGTTTGACAAATAGTTGGACTATTAAGCATTCCCTGAGGTAATACTTTCCACTGAAACCTGGTGGCTGGTTCTTTATTATTTATGGCTGGTATGGTAAAGGCAAATTTTTCACAATCTTGCTCTGCCAGAGGAATGGTAAAAAAGCAATCCTTAAGAGCAATTATAATTAAAGGCCAGTCTTTTGGGATCATGGCCTGAGAGGGCAATCCAGGTTGGAGAGGCCCCATGGGTTGAATTACAGCGTTTACGGCTCTTAAGTCCATTAACATATGCCATTTGCCTGATTTCTTCTGAATTACAAATACAGGAGAATTCCAGGGTGAGAATGAAGGCTCAATGTGTCCCTTTTCTAATTGTTCCTTTGCTAATAAGTGTAAAGCCTCCAGTTTTTGCTTTGGTAGCGGCCAATGATTTACCCATACCGGTTTTTCTGTTTTCCAAGTTAATGGAATGGGTTTAGGAGGCTCTACAGTGGCCGCCCCTAAAAAGGATATCCTATTCCTTGTCTTTTTTGATTTTTCTCAGTCTCAATTGGGACTTTAATGCCATTTTCATTTTTTCCTAATCCCTTTCCTGGTATATATCCATCTTAGTCATGATTTTTTGACTCATGGGGCTGTATAATGGAGTGGGCATAATGATTTCTGCACCCCATTGTTGTAACAAATCTCAACCCCATAGATTAACAGGAATTGAAGTAATCATTGGCTGAACAGTACTTTCTTGATTATCTGGCCCTAAACAATGTAAAATCATTGTACTTTCATATACTTCTGAAGCTGTGCCTACGCCGACAAGTCTTGTAACAGCCTTTTGTTTAGGCCAATTTTTTGGCCACTGATTTAAAGCAATGACAGATATCTGCTCCTGTGTCTACCAACCCTTCAAACTGTTTTCCTTGAATAATGGCCTTACACACAGGTCTGCTCTCAGAGACCAGACTTGCCCAATATGCAGCCTTTCCTGCCGGATCAGTGCTTCCGAACCCTCCTGTTCTTTTTATTTCACTGTTTCCAATTTTAATATAAGGTAGGAGTAATAACTGAGCAATTCTGTCTCCTGGACTGGCACTCCAAGGAATTGAGGAATAACCAATTGAATTTCGCCTTCATAGTCTGAATCAACCACACCAGTATGAATTTGAACTCCTTTTAGATTTAAACTTGATCTTCCTAAGATTAGTCCTACAGGCCCCTCAGGCAATGGGCCGTATACCCCTGTGGGGATTTTTTGTGGAGGCTCTCCTGGAAGCAGAGAGACTGCTTGTAAAGTACATAAATCTACTGCTGCACTGCCACTTGTGGCGGGGGATAATTGCTGTATTGTGATAACTGGCTTATTTCCTGAGACACTTGCGACAGTGGGGGTTCTTGTTTCTGAAAACCCTGAGGAACAAAGGGTTGAATTTGGAATGCCCCAGTTTGTTGCGGGGCCTGAGGCTGGCCCCTCCTCTGGTTTCCCGACAGTGGTTGCCCATTTTTATCAAATTTAGAACGACATTGAATACTCCAATGTTTTCCCTTTTTACATCTTGGACATACGCCAGGTGGCCCTTTATCTGTTGTTGTAGTAACTTGAGTAGTTACATTTTGTTTGTGACTAGGCAATTCTTTTTTAGATGACCAATTTGACCACAATTATAACATTTTCCCCCAAATGTTTTCACTTGTCCTCCTAAAGCAACTCCTGTGATTGCCTGAGCCATAAGCATAGCTTTATGCATAGCTCCTCCAATTCCATCGCAGGCTTTAATGTACTCTGAGATTACATCTAATCCTGCGGGAACCCTACCTTTTAATGGCTTAATGGCTGGTTGACAATCAGGATTGGCGTTTTCATATGCCATCAACTCCACTATGACTTTACAGGCATTCTCATCGGTAATTGACTTTTGAGCAGCCTCTTGAAGTCTTGCTACAAAATCAGGGTAGGGCTCTTTAGAGCCTTGTCTTATTGTATTAAAGGAGGCGCAGGCGGTTCCTGGGTCTTGGATTTTCTCCCAGGCCCTAAGGCAGATAGCCCTGATTTGCTCAATGGCCTCATTTGGCATTTTTGCTTGTTGGTCAACAGTGCTCCAATTTTGACCTATTCCTAATAGTTGATCTGCATCTATGTTAATTGGAAGATTGGCAGTCCTATTTCTTCAGACCTGCATTTGTGCCCCATCCACCAAGTCTTAAATTGTAAAAATTCAGAGGGTGAAAGTGAGGATTTTGCCAGAATCTCCCAATCATAAGGAATGAGTCTATGTCCATGAGCAGTGGAATCTAATAATGTTCTCATGTAAGGAGAATTGGGTCCATATTGTTTTACTCCTTCTTTCATTTCTTTTAGCATTTTTATAGAAAAGGACTGATATCTGGCTTCAGCCACGGGAGGCTCTCCCTCTTGGGCCCCTTCTCCAGGTGGTCTTGCTTCTAATATTACTGGGAATTGCGACGACTCAATATCTCCCTGTTTTCTTGCCTCATCAATAATTTTATGTATTGCACTACCCTGTGTACTAGGCAGTGCTGTAGGATTAAGTCTCATGGTGGGCGGCTGAGGATATGGCGCCCTGCCCTGTGGCACTGGAAATGTTCCTGGCTGTCCATACAGATTTTCTGGGGGCTGCCGATACTGCAGTTCGGCTGGCGGCCAGTATTGATAAGCTACTGGCAGCTGGATCTTACTTTCTACCTGCGGATATTGTGGACACTGTATTTGGATTGGCATTGCCGTGACAGAGACTCTATCTTTCTCTATTTGATCTTTTTGAGTTTGTACTTGTTTAACCTGCATTTGAGGTTCTAAGGTTGCAGGCATCTGAGCTGTTGTAAGAGGAGTTGGCCATCGTGGCGTAGACTCGGATGGCTCTCTTAATTCTGGATCTTTTTCCTCTAATTTTAACGTTTCAGGATATATTACCTCCTGTAATTGATTACCGTCAACATTTTGTGTTGACCGAGCCATTACCGGCTCTACTACACATTTACAGTGTGAACTTTCCTTTCCTTTCCGGGATTCTATCCCTGCCTCTTTTTCACAATCTACTGCACAGCTTTTAGGGACATCGGAAACTGGAACGCTACCTTCTTCTGTTTGCAATGGTTCTAAAGCTACTTTAATAATGACCCAATCATTCCATACTCTAAGTGGGATGATTTTACCTTCCCTACTTGCTTGTTTTAATTCTTTGCCAATTTTTTCCCAATCTTTTAGATCTAAAGTTCCCTGTTCCGGAAACCATAGACAAAACTGTTCTATTGTTTGAAAGAGCGTAATTAGATTTTTGGTAGACACTTTAACTCCCCCTCTTTTTAAGAGAATTTTTATAAAGCTGCGAAAAGAGGCGTATTTACTTTTAGTTTGCCCCATTGTTACCCTACGTTCTTCCGAGCCCACAAGCTTACTGCAAGGCTGACTGTAGACGTACTCGGGAGTCTCTCATCGACTTGTCCTCAATGACCACGCTCCAGCGTACCTTCACCTTAGAGAAAAGCTTCCACGTTGGGCACCAGATGAAGGGGTGGCCTGCCCCTCCACACCTGTGGGTGCTTCACGTTAGGTGGAACAAGAGACTTGAGAAAAGAAATAAGACACAGAGACAACGTATAGAGAAAGAAAAGCGGGGCCCCGGGGACCCGCACTCAGTTTACAGAGGACCCACGCCGACACCAGCCTCTGAGTTCCCTTACTATTTATTGATAATTATCTTTACCATCAAAAAGATAAGGGAGTGGCTGGACAACAGGATCATTGTCGGGAGGAATTCGGCAGTAAGACAAATGAACAAAAATCCTTGTAACATGAATAAGTTTAAAGGAAAACGCTGTGCCTTCAGATGCATATGCGAACATCTCCATAAACCTTTTAGCAGTACTGCTCCAGTAAGCCCCACCTTATTCCTAAAGGTGGTTTTCTCCTTACTCAGTAAACAAAGCACACAATGGGTTTTACCCGGAGATGTTCCATTACCGAGGGAGGGGCAGGATTCTTAATCAGCAAGCTGCCTTCAGGTACTTCTTTAACAAAGACACATCCTGCACAGCCCAATATCCATTAAACTTTGAGTCACCACACATGTCTCTTGCAAGGACAAAGCTGGGGGTAGGGTCACAGATTAACAGCATCTCAAATACAGAACTAAATGGAATCTCTTATGTCTACTTCCTTCTATATAGACACAGTAACAGGCTGATCTCCACAGGAGATGAGATGAAATAATACCCATAGTTGATAAAGTAGTTATTTCAAAGTAGTTACTTCAAACCTACTTTCTTACTCATTGCATGGTACGTAGTAGACATAAACTAAATGTTTGAGAGAAATATCTCCATAGATGAATGGATAAATAGTAAAAAAAAAAACAGATAGAAGATGAATTATCATTCCAGATAACTTTTTAATACTTTCCTCTTAAGAAATCATGTTTTCTGTCAACTTGTAAATATAGGTGACTCTTTTTATAGGATGGCTGTCTATGGTTGCAGGCCATAAATCTTAAAGAAAATGTGGAATCTGAAAAATTGAGAAAAATCATCTTAGAACTGTGTGGTGGAATAAAATGACTTGAAAGGTGTATTTAGTATTTAGGAGCTATGCTGTGAGAAGTAAAAATAAGTCCCCACTTACTACTTTTCTGACAATTTAGTTAATAGGTAAAAGTTCTGTTTAAATGTTCTGTGTTCCAGAATTATTTTTGTAAAAATCTTAGTTTGAAATACTAGTTGGTTATTTAAGACTTCAAAATAAATACTATTTTTTAGAGATATTTACAACTACAGTGACTTCCTGGAATGAGAGATCTAAAGAGAAAATTTATTCTGTAAGCCCGTATCATATTGCCTGAGGATTTTTTTTCTTTTTCTTTTTTTTTTTTTTTGCCGGAGGACTTAGAAGTACCTTAATAAGCAAACATCTGTTAAGTTGTGCATCATGCCTTTTTATCTTGTATATAAAGGACACCATTACAAGAATTGTTGGCCGGGAGCGGTGGCTCAAGCCTGTAATCCCAGCACTTTGGGAGGCCCAGACTGGCGGATCACGAGGTCATGAGATCGAGACCATCCTGGCTAACACGGTGGACTCCCGTCTCTACTAAAAAATACAAAAAACTAGCCGGGCAAGGTGGTGGGCACCTGTAGTCCCAGCTACTCAGGAGCCTGAGGCAGGAAAATGGCATAAAGCCAGGAGGCGGAGCTTGCAGTGACCCGAGATCCGGCCACTGCACTCCAGCCTGGGTAACAGAGCCAGACTCCGTCTCAAAAAAAAAAAAAAAAAAAAAAAAGAATTGTCAACACCAGTATTTCAATTCTAGAATGATTAAGTAATAGCAGTAGTAATTTGTGTTATGGTCCTTTTATTGAGTTTGTATAGTACATTTTAGATGTGATAATGAATTCTGGATTTTTTTCCCCTAAAATATAATTTTTTTATTTTTACAGCACCCTGATTTATTACTTATTTTCTTCTGCAGCTGATAATATTCTTAAATATTAGATAATTTGTTTCTTAATATTTTTGTAGCCTTTCATAAAGCTGCTATAGGGAAAATAATAGTACACAAGATAACTTTACAAAGTTCTGTTTAAAACAAGAGAACACAGGCTAGAGGCTGTGGTTCATTTCATGCCTATAATCCCAGCTCTTTGGGATGCCAGGGCAGGAGAATTGCTTGAGACCAGGAGTTTGAGACCTGCCAGGGTGGCATAGCGAAACCCCATCTATACAAAACTTTTTTTTTAAATTACCTGGGTATGGTAGCATGTGCTTGTAGTCCTAGCTACGTGGGAGACTGAGATAGAAGCATTGCTTGAGCCCAGGAGTTCAAGGCTGCAGAGGTTTGATCGTGCCACTGCATCAGATTAATTCCTAAAACGCTTTTCCATTTCAGAAGTTGGTGATTGCTTCAGCAAGTTGTATACATGACAAATATGGACTCAAAAATTATAGATAATACAAGAGAGTCAGAAGATGTAGGTGTGTAGGAGACATTAACTAGGAAATCCAAGAAGAACACTGTGAAGTCCAGTGACCAGGAGGTTTTGTACATGCTGTTTAGTTACTGGCTCTTTGTTGAGTTGCAGTTCTGCGTTGCCACATTGATTCCTTTCATCAGAGGAAACTCAGTATGTTCTGAAAGCTAATCTCCCCGAGAAGTTCTCTTTTGGTTCTTCCTGTTAATGGCTTCGTCATGCTCTTATTCACCCAGAATGAGGAATCCTTCATGAAACCTTTACTTTGTCACATGTAGTGTTTGCCTAAAATGTCCTTATTATGTCTTCTCTTTACCCTTCCACCTGTTTTCCTTCTTCCAATCCTCATTCTTTTTTTGTCAAAATCTTACCAATCCCTCAATGTCATTCTGCATTTTACCTTAATATTGTCAACTTACTTTTTCTCAATTATCTTCTTAATATTTTCAACTATAACTTTTTTCTCTGATTTCACAGCTTCATAGTACTGATTATGCCACTTTGGGGCTGTTCGTATTACCCTTCTACTTTTTTTCTGGGGATTTTACCAGACTACATTTTGAAGTTAAAAATAATACCATGTCCTTCTAACATTTTAGTTTCCTCTGCATTGCTGACTTTGTTCAGTGCATTTCACATAGATGTCCACATTGCCTTACCTGCAGCTCCAAAATCCAAAGAAAACATAGTTTTATTTTTGTGAATTCAATATTATACTCACCTGGCAACAAAATATTTCATTGACATGACATGAGTTTGTTTATGTGTGCTACAAAAAAAAATGTCGTTTTGTAGGTTAGAAACAGTTAAAATAGAGTTTCATATGATTTGCCTTTAATTTTTATTTAACCTACTTAATGCACATTTTGGTACAAAATATCAAGTGTTAAAGAATTATGGTTGTATCATTAATGGAAATAATAAGCAGATGGATCAATAATACGTTGGGGTTACCTTTTCTTTTTTTGTTTTTTTGTTTTTTTGTTTTTTTGAGTCACAGTCTTCCTCTATCGCCCATGCTGGAGTGCAGTGACACGATCTTGACTTACTGCAACCTCTGCCTCCCGGGTTCAAGTGATTCTCCCGCCTCAGCCCCCCAAGTAGCTGGAATTACAGACGTGCACCACCATGCCCGGATAATTTTTGTATTGTAGTAGAGACAGGTTTTCACCATGTTGGCCAAGGCTGGTCTCGAACTCTGGACCTCAAGTGATCCACCCATCTCAGCCTCCCAAAGTGCTGGAATTACAGGCGTGAGCCACCGTGCCCAGCCTAGAGGGTAGCTTTTTGATGCAGAGTCTTTAAATTCTGGTGGTAGGTACCTGAGGATCTGAAACTTTGGCGGCCAAAAGTCCTGATTTGCCTAAGGCATACCAGTTCACACTAGTTGTCTAGGTATAATAATGCTCCTTTTTCATTCTCAAAAGAGCCCTGATTTGGACAATAAATTATATGGTCACCCTACCTATAGCCAGATATTTCTACACCAAATGCCTTGATTTTGGTGGGTGGCTTTAATTAAGGATGAATGCTGTAAGTCTTATGACGTAACTCTGTTGTTCTGGTCAGGAAGTGAGATGTATAGAACTTCTAATTCATCAGATTATATATAAGGAGATAGGGTGCACTTAAAATTGCTGGGAAGTTGAGATCTCTAGTTTTTTAATTGGAAATAATTGAAATAACAGTTACAAAGCTATCATGATGGACACAGCAGAAGTGCCTTTTAATTAAAAACAATGATAACAAAACAAAATGCAACTACAGTTTCAGAGTTCCTTAGTTGATAGTGTATGTAAAGATGGCTGTTTTCTAAAATTATCTCGGATGTTGGCAAATTATCTGAGATGTCTTCTGGACATAACATACCCTAGAATTAAAATACCCTAGCTAGAATAAATATGAGATATGTTGATAGTGAAACTAATTCAAGGCAGTATTTTCATTTTACCGCTCCCCTATTCACAGTCCTAAACCTAAGGTTCTTATACCTGTATTGACTCTGAAACATCAATGTTGATGATGTTATTGGTCCTCATGACCAGCAAGAACCAAGGATGTTCCTGGGATGGGCTCTGCCTTTTTGAGGTCCATTTGGGTAGCCAGTGATATAGGAGCTAGATTCCCTAATGGATTAGGGCACTCCATATAGTGACAGTGAGAGTAAGACAAGAAATAGTTAAAATGAGGCCGGGCGCGGTGGCTCAAGCCTGTAATCCCAGCACTTTGGGAGGCCGAGATGGGCGGATCACGAGGTCAGGAGATCGAGACCATCCTGGCTAATATGGTGAAACCCCGTCTCTACTAAAAAATACAAAAAACTAGCCGGGCGACGAGGCGGGCGCCTGTAGTCCCAGCTACTCGGGAGGCTGAGGCAGGAGAATGGCGTAAACCCGGGAGGCAGAGCTTGCAGTGAGCTGAGAACCGGCTACTGCACTCCAGCCTGGGCAGCAGAGCAAGACTCCGTCTCAGGAAAAAAAAAAAAAAAAGAAATAGTTAAAATGAATCCTAGGACTACCAGTTTAAAAGTACTAGGTAGTAATGGGGAGTCATAAAAAGATACTCCATAAATGGTATAAGCCTTATTTGTTGGCTATTTTTTTTCTCTCTGCATATATTAAGTTTCTAGTGGTAGTGATGGTGGGGCAGGGGGATACTACATTCTTTGATCCACATTATCTTGGGGAATCTGTTTTTTTACGGTAGCGTTTGAGATGTGTTGAAATGCTGCTGTACACCTTGATCTTCCCAGTAACTGTGATGCATTGTTTTTTTGATACAGTCTCTGCATTGAAGTCTGGTCCTTCAGGCTAAAATATAGAGCTAGAATATAAGACTTTTTTTTTTGAACTTGGCACAATTGGCATTGTGTTAAGGATTGAAAAGCACGGAAACAATTTAGTTGAAACATGAGGAGGAAAAATTATTTTTCTTTCAACCTTAGTGAAGTATTTTTTCCCTTGGCAGAATGAAATTAATACTGAAAACATGGTCAGCTCCATAGATCCTGAAAAACAAGATTCTCCTCCTCCAAAACCACCAAGGACCCGCAGGTATTGTATGTCTTTGAACATTTTCTTTAAAAGCATACTTGTTTTTACTCACTGTTAATTAAAATGACAAATTCTGAATATTTCTACATTACTTTTATAATCATTATTTTGTTAGGATGTGGCATACATATGACAACTGATTTGTTACTGGTTTATTAAAAATTTGGTTTCATTTTGGATAAAATTTCAATAATATACTGTAGCAGAATGTGGAAACTACCATGAATTGACTATAGTTTATGTTTTGCTATGTGATATAACTAAAATTTTAGTTATGTCTAAAGATTTCCATTTTTCTCCTGATGACTAAATATGCTTGCCAAAAATTGCATGCATGTTGAAGAAGTGTGAAGATATTTAATAACATTACTAGCAAAGATGAGTTTATTTCTTTAATTTTTCTTGCTTTTCTACCAAGCTCATTTATAATAGTTAAAGTCATATATATTCCTATCTTTCCTTTCCTTCCCTTCTTGTTCAGGGTAGCTGCTAAGTCGGTAACATGGTAGTATGGAAAGAATACAGAGTTAGAAGAAGATAGTTTCAACTCCTTTTTAGCCATTTAGCTCTGGGATCTAGGATTAATTTATTTAATCCTGGGGAGAAGGAGTTAAGTATTGTCCTAAGGATGAATTAAAAAACTATTAGAATATTTTATAATGTCTTTCTTGCACATAGATCTGCCAAAACTTATTGGCTTCCCATCAAAATAAAGTCTTTTATACAGGATACACCAATTGTTTCCGTCTTAAAACTTTGGTGAAAGTTGGGTCAAATGGCCAGCACTGAGTTGCTAATTCCAAGAGATCATTCTAATGAAATAATCCCTCTTAACAAAAGGAAAAACCTGCAGTTTCCCTCAGTAACTAAAGGTTTGGTTAGAATCCCTCCACACCACAGGAGCAATTTACTCTCATTTTCACCATGTAGGATTCTAACTGCCTGGGAAGGAAGCTGCTGAGTACAGAAAGAGGAAGTATACTCTGGTATAAAGAGGCTTTTTACATAAATAGGTCCCATTCCAAATTTTAACTTTCGCATTTGCTACTGAATGAACTTCAAGGAGCCACTTCTCTGAAAATTCTTTACTTCATTGTAGTGAGAGATAGTACTAGTATTCTCCATTGTTAAGAATTAGTGATAATGTATATAAAGCATGTAGTTAAGTGTCGTGGTAGTTATAGTCTCTGGAATACCTTTGCATACTTCTCCGAGGAACCTCAGGAAGCCTGTATATAGATGAGGTTGGGTCTCAACATTTCAATGTTCAAGATGTTAACTACGTGCTAACAAAACTTTTAGTAGTTCTTTCCTGTTCGATTTCCACTTTGGTATCTACCAAAATTGGTTGGCATTTTAGCCATCTGTGGAAGGTAGCCAGTTTGAAACCTGTAAAATATTAGTTCTCTAACTTCTCTGTTCCACATAGGAGCCCTAGGATCTTAAAAGAAACTACTGGCCCTAAAAAAAGGAACATTTTTGCTGCCCTCTTAATTTGGTTTTTGAGATTGAGCCAATGTAGAGGTTTTCAAAGTCTACACTGATATTTATGATTTGTATGTTCTTCTACCTCTAACTACAGGTAGCAGCAGTCTCTTCTTAATTTTACAGGGAAAAAAAAAAAGAGTAGAATACTTGAATTTAAAGCATTTTTCCTATACCTGTTCAAAAGTTTGACTTCTGTTACTCTCTAATAAACAAAAAGATAATGAAGAAAAAAGCAAATGAGTATTAAGAAACAATATTCAACTCAAGACAGATTTTTATTAGGCATACATTCCAGAAGTTCTTTGTGTGTGATTTTATATTACATGCATAGGTCACCTTTTTTCTTCTTCATGTAATGGAGTCAAATGCCAGAAGGTCATCGTGTTTGACAAAGAGAACCTTGTGACTTCTAAATTGCAATGAGTTTTAGAACTATTGTAAATTGTTCCAACATAACTGAAAATAAAATCACAACATCGTAAGATTGATAAGTAAAATAGTGTATTTTGTTTTTCAGTGTGGCTACAGTAAACACATTAATTGTTTAAAGTACACGATGGGGCCAGGCATGGTGGCTCATGCCTGTAATCCCAGCACTTTGGGAGGCCAAGGCAGGGGGATCATGAGGTCAGAAGTTTAAGACCAGGCTGACCAATATGGTGAAACCCTGTCTCTACTAAAAATAGAAAAATTAGCCAGGCGTGGTCGCGTGCGCCTGTAGTCCCAGCTACTTGGGAGGCTGAGGCAGGAGAATCGCTTGAACCCAGGAGGCAAAGGTACCAGTGAGCCAAGTTCGCACCACTGCACTCCAGCCTGGGTGAGAAAGTGAGACTGTGTCTGAAAAATAAAAAAATAAAAATAAAGTACGTGTTGGCTGGGCATAGTGGTTTACGCCTGTAATCCCAACATTTTGGGAGGCTAAGGCGGGCAGATTGCTCAAGTCCCTATTTACGTATATATAAAATATGTGTTTTGTGTATATTTTATTTTTATTTATTTTTTTACTTTTTAAACATTTTTGTTAAAAATAAGACACATACACATTAGCCTAAGCATACACAAAGTCAGGATCATCAGTATCACTGCCTTCTACCTCCACATCTTGTCCTGCTGGAAGGTTATCAGGGGCAGAAACACACATGGAGCTGTCATGCCCTATGATAACAATGCCCTCTTCTAGAATACCTCCTGAAGAACCTGCCTGAAGCTGTTTAACAGTTAACTAATTTTTTAACAATTAGAAGGAATACACTCAAAATTAACAACAAAAAGTAAGTATATAGCCAGGCGCGGTGGCTCACGCCTGTAATCCCAGCATTTTGGGAGGCCAAGGCAGGTAGATCACCTGAGGCTGGGAGTTCGAGATCAGCCTGGCCAACATGGTGAAACCCTGTCTCTACTAAAAATACAAAAATTAGCTGAGCCTCTTGGCAGGCACTTGTAGTCTCAGCTACTTGGGAGGCTGAGGCAAGAGAACTGCTTGAACCCGGGAGGTGGAGGTTGCAGTGAGCCAAGATTGCGCCACCGGACTCCAGCCTGGGTGTGACGGAACAAGACTCCATCTCAAAAAAAAAGTACATAAGCCAGTAACTGTTTTCTTTATTATTATTATCAAGAATTATGTCCTGTACATAATTGTATGTGCTATACTTTTATATGACTGACAGCACAATAGGTCTGTTTATAACAGCATCACAACAGACATGTGAATAATGCATTTTGCTACAAATTCATGGGAATTTTTCAGCTTCATTATAACTTTGTGGGGTCACCATGGTATGTGTGGCCCATCATTGACTGAAACATCACGTGACTGCACATGTCTTCCAGTAATTTTTTTTTTTTTTTGAGACGAAGTCTCTCTCTATCGCCCAGGCTGGAGTGCAGTGGCCGGATCTCAGCTCACTGCAAGCTCCGCCTCCCGGGTTCACGCCATTCTCCTGCCTCAGCCTCCTGAGTAGCTGGGACTACAGGCGCCCGCCACCTCGCCTGGCTAGCTTTTTGTATTTTTTTTTAGCAGAGATGGGGTTTCACCGTGTTAGCCAGGATGGTCTCGATCTCCTGACCTCGTGGTCCACCCGTCTTGGCCTCCCAAAGTGCTGGAATTATAGGCTTGAGCCACCATGCCCAGCCCCAGTCATTTTTAATATTCCAATTCGTTTTGTTTTGTTTTCAGACAGATCCTTGCTCTGTTGCCCAGACTAGAGGGCAGTGGTGTGATTATGGCTCACTGCAGCCTCGACCTCAGTTGAACCTCCCACCCTAGACTCCCGACTAGCTGGAACTACAGACACACGCCACCATGCCTGACTAATTTCTGTATTTTTTTTTTTTTTTGGCCTCCAAAAGTGCTGGGATTGCAGGTGTGAGCCACCATGCCCTGCCAGTATTCCAATTCTTCCAGTTCTTAAAACTGAACAGAACTAGGAATGATTGGGCATTTGATAGAAGCCTCTAATATGAAAAACAGAAGAAATGGAGACAATACAGAGTAAAATGAAAAAGATGGGGGAGAAAAGAAACAACAGTCCACTTCTCTCAGTCATTGGGAAATGCTGCAACCATGAAATAAGACCTGTGGGTAATAAGTAAGAAGCTCTTAGAAATTAAGAATATAGGCCAGGCGCGGTGGCTCACGCCTGTAATCCCAGCCCTTTGGGAGGCTGAGGTGGGCAGATCACAAGGTCAGGAATTCGAGACCAGCCTGGCCAATAGGGTGAAACCCCTGTCTCTACTAAAAAAAAAAAGAAAGAAAGAAAGTTAGGTGGGTGTGGTGGTGTGTGCCTGTAGTCCCAGCTACTCAGGAGGCTGAGGCAGGAGAATTGCTTGTGGAAGTTATAGTGAGTCGAGATCATGCCACCACTCTCCAGCCTGGGCAACAGAATGAGACTCTTGTCTCAAAAAATAAAAAAAGAAAGAAAGAAATTAAAAATATAATACTATAAATTTAAAAATTAAGCAGAAGTTTGGGAAATAGTCAAGGAACTATTTCAAGAAAATGAATAAAGAGAAAGTAGGAGAGAAAAGATAAGGAAATTAGGAAGCAAAACTAGAAGATCTGTCGCTGAACTAATAGTAGTCTAAAAGGAGAGTTGGGAAGAAGAAATTAGCCACAAAAAAAAATGTATTAGAATTAAAGGGCATAAATTTTTATATAGAGGGTATATACCCAAGTTTCAAATATAATGGATAAAAATAAAATTGTTAAAAAATAAATATTTTAAAGTAAGTATATATTTTAGAGTAAGATAAAAATAATGCTGAAATTTGGAGTAAGATTTTTTCAATTAAAAACTTGGAAAATACTCGATTAACAAACCCATATATCATATTTGATATCTGTCAAGCTC
>NC_045441.1:94863874-94873231 GCF_002776525.5 Piliocolobus tephrosceles
TCTCATGCCTCATGGCACACACAAAGTTCCCCTTTGTAAATTTCAGCGTGAGCTGAATGAGTAGCTGGGACTACAGCCACCTGCCACCACGCCCAACTAACTATGTATTTTTAGTAGAGACAGGGTTTCACCATGTTGGCCAGGCTGGTCTCAAACTCCCGACTTCAGGTAATCTGCCAGCCTTGGTCTCCCAGAGTAGTGGGATTACAGGTGTGAGCCACCGTGCCCGACCAACTGCCTTTGTTTTCTCCTGTCACAGTTCTTTGGTTGTAAGCAAGGGAAACCAATTTCAGCTAACGTAAGCAAAGGGGAATTTGTTGGAACTGTATCAGAGGATTTTCAGTTGACTGGAGAATCATGCTCAGAAACTGCAAACACCAAGAATGCTCCCAAAAGTAGGAATCTCGGCCATAGTTTATAGAAGAGAGCCGGGTGTGGTGGGTCACGACTGTATCTCAGTGCTTTGGGAGGCTGGAGGTGGGAGGATTGCTTGAGGTCAAGGGTTGAACATCAGCCTGGGCAACATAGTGAAACCCTGTCTCTACAAAAAAATAAGTTAAAAAAATAAGCCAGGCATAATGGCACGCTCCTGTAATCCTAGCTACTCAGGAGCCTGAGAGAGGATTGCTTGAGCTCAGGAGTTCAAGGCTGCACTGAGTTATGGCTGCACTACTGCACTCCAGCCTGGGCATCTCTTAAAAAAAAAAATCATAGTGTCCTTCTTTGGGGACTCTTCCTCGGTTTTTCCCCAGTTTCAAGTTCTAAACAACCCTGGACACTGGATATGAGGCACTGTGGGGGATTCTAAGAGTAAAAATACACAACCAGTACCCTTCAGGATGTTACAATCTAGGAAGGAGAGAGAGATGCACGAATAATGAAATATAAACCCAAGTGTTAAATATGCTCTAAGAAAAGTAAAATGGGTCCAGGCACGTAGGCTCACACCTATAATCCCAGCACCTTGGGAGACTGAAGCAGGAGGATCACTTGAGCCTAGGAGTTTGAGACCAGCCTGGAAAACATAGTGAGACCCCGTCTCTAGTGGAAAAAAAAAAAAAATAATAATAATAATTAAAAAAAAATAAAGTAAACCAGGCTTAATGGCGTGAGCCTGTTGTCCCAGCTACTTGGGAGGCTGAGGCAGGAGGATTGCTTGAACCCGGAAGGTGGAGGTTGCAGTGAGCCGAGATGGTGCCACTGCACTCCAGGCTGGCAACAGAGTGAGACTCCGTCTCAAAAAGAAAAAAAAGAAAAAGTAAAATGTACTAAAAGCCAAGTTCCCAATTGTCTCCTGGTTGCAGAGAAATAGATGTTCCCAGTAACTCTCATGGTAACTATGGTTGCCATAAGGTGCATTTAGACTAGCTTTAACAACCTCTCAATTATTTTCTCATTGAACTTCTTCACTCAAATACTACAGTATTTCCAGACAGGTAAGTCCCCTAACCTATGTAAAAGTCCCCTTAGTGCTTGTTTTATCTTCACCCTAGGAAATCTCACATTCAGAGAATACCTCATCAGCATCATCTGCTCAGATGTCCTCTTGCTCAGCACTTGCAACATTAGTGAAATAACACATTGGTATGTCACTTTTTTGTTTATTTTCTTTTTTTTTTTTGAAACGGGGTTTGGCCCTTGTTGCCCAGGCTGGAGGGCAATGGCGTGATCTCACTGCAACTTCCACCTCCCGGGTTCAAGCAATTCTCCTGCCTCAGCCTCCCAAGCAGCTGGGATTACAGGTGTGTGCCACCACGTCCTACTAATTTTGTATTTCTTTACTAGTGATGGGGTTTCACCATGTTGGTCAGGCTGTTCTTGAACTCCTGACCTCAAGTAGATCCACCTACCTCGGCCTCCCAAAGTGCCAGAATTACAGACATCAGCCACCATGCCCAGCACCCCCACTTTTTTTTTTTGTCTTTAGCAGAGACGAGGTCTTGCTATGTTGCTCAGGCTGGTCTTGAAGTCCTGAGCTCAAGTGATTCTCTCACCTTAGCCTCCAAAAGTGCTGGGATTGCAGGCCTCAGCTACCATGCCTGTCCATATTTTGTTTTTTTGTTTTGGTTTGGTTTGGGTATGTCACATTTTGATATTAGATGATCCAAAATAATTTATCTTGGTATGCAAGATGTTCAAGAACAAACAAAAATAAACAAACATCTATAATAAGGTACCAAAGTTTTGAATTATTTATCTGTGTATAGGTATGTATACACACGCAGACTATTATGAGGCATTTTAGAAATCACTTTCTCACATGCATTCCAATATAATTTCCTGAGAAAGGAGTTTCCTGCAGGGAATTATACATAAACCACAACCTATTTTTATGGCCATTTTGAATTACTTCTGTATTTCAAATTCACTTTTTAAAGCTTCACCCATGGGGCGGGAGGACTGCTCGAGCCCAGGAATTCAGGACAGCAGAGAGGTGTGACCATGCCACTGCACTCAAGCACGGGCAACAAAGCGAGACCCCCATCTCTAAAAAATTTAATAAATAAAGGAAACTTCACTCATGCCCACAGAAGAGAAAATTGTGAATGAGTGCATCAACATCTACAGTACGCAAAAACAGTAGCTCTGAACATTGTTAGGAGGGTCCTAACAGTTACGATAGCCCACTGAAAACTCTCAAAGGAAAGTGAAAATCTTCCTTATGTTAATAACGTGGAGGGAATCTACCAATTTTATGTTTTTAACAATACATTTTATGCCTTTTCAGATAATGTGTACTTGTTTTATTGGTATTGTGAGTAAAGGTTGGGGGAGAAATCATAATGTTTAAAAATTAGATATGCTACATTTTGGCGATTCTTACATAACTGATTTCACTATTGTTGAATTCTTAACGTTAAGTGAACATGTTTTTGGTTTTGTTTTTTGTTTTGTTTGACAGACAAGGTCTCACTCTGTCATCCTGGTTGAAGTGCAGTGGTGCAAACACAGCTCACTGCAGCCTCAGCTTCCTGGGCTCAAGTGATCCTCCCCTACCACCTCAGCTTCCTGAGTAGCTGGGATTACAGGTGTATGCCACCATGCCCCGCTAATTTTTTTATGTGTTATAGAGGCAGTGTCTCGCTTGTTGCCTAGGCAGATCTTGAACTCCTGGGCTTAAGTGATCCTCCCACCTTTGCCTCCCATAGAGTTGGGATTATAGGTGTGAGCCACTGGGCCCAAGGCTTCTTTTTCTTTTTCTGAAACAGTCTCACTCTGTTGCCCAGGCTGGAGTGCAGTGGCACAATCAGAGCTCACTGCAGCCATGACTTCCCGGGCTCAAGTGTCCTCCCATCTGAGCCTCCCTAGTAGCTGGAACTACAGGTGCTCACCATTACACCAGACTAATTTTTTTAATTTTTAATTTTTGTAGAGATGGGGGTCTCACTATGTTGCCCAGGGTAGTCTCAAACTCATGGGCTCAAGTGATTCTCCTGCCTCAGCCTCCCCAAGTGCTGGGATTATAGGCATGAGCCACCATGATGCCTAGCCTTAAGTGAATATTTAACAAAATGACTTTGTAGTATTATTTTCTTCATGTACCTATAAAATTGTTGTGGGGTGTTCGCCCCAACCCCAAATTTGAGTACATCCATGGAAATACATCACTGAGATAAGCATCATCCATTCTTTGTGATAATGTGGAAAAAAGATTAAGAAACTGCCCTTTACTACTCTAAGGATCTTTGGGGATGGTTCAGAAATCACTAACCGTTGCTGGAAATTTGATTGGGTTTTTTGGGGATAATCCAAAAATCATCAGGTACTGATGGAACTTTATCATTCTAAACTTCTTAGAGACTTAAAATTATTTCTTGGAAACTTAAAATTCACGCTAATGTTGGAATGCCACAAGCATCCATGAACATATCATTTTAAGTAAGAGGTGGCATGTTCTACTCTCCTCTTCAGTTCAGGCCACTGTGATAATGTGCTTATAGATGTGGTAATGCCTCCTCTGGGTACCAAAGCCACATTCATTAGCTTTGTCAAAATAAATGATACCAGTGATACTGATTTCTTGCACCCTCAGTGACGTAACAGGATTTCAGTGAAACAGTCCCTTTAGTTTTTACTCTTTTATCACAGCCCCCTTAAATTACAACCCCCTTAAATTAGAACTCTGGTGTGAATCTGTATGAGCTATTATGGGTGAGAGGTTACCAGGACAGACCCTCAGAATTATCCTTTCGCTCAGACACTGGTTTAGTCAGAGATTATTCTTCATGGGTTTTGCATTTCTGCACATCTGGCGAGTGAAGCACTGACTGCCCTTCATTCAGGACTCTCTCTTCAGGGATGTTTGTAGAGCAAACAGTCTTAGAGGATAGGAATAAGGTTTTCCAGAGCAAAGGGCAAGCAAGTTTATTGCCATTATAAAAGATTCAGGCTCCTGAAGCTGAAGGTTCCTCTTCTATAATGCAGCCCACTGCAAGGGCAGATGCCATCTGGCCTTCTTTGCCTCTCCCTGTGGAAATTGGGACTTTGCAAACTAATGCCAAAAACAAACCATAAAATTGATACTCTGGCTGTTACTATTGCTATTGCTGTAAGAAACTCTTCATTCTGGCTCAGGACTGTGATGTCTTCTGCCAGCATCCATGTGCCAGACGAACTTTTTAGCTTGTAAGTTGGGTGAAATCTGAGATTGTTTACAGTTTTTCACATTGCCTCAAACCAAATGCACAAGCTCTGACTCCCAAAAGGCTATCTTGTCCCTTATGTGAATGTATTCTCAGGTGGACTAACTCCACCAGTGTTCCAGATGGATGCCCCCATGGCTGAGTCCTAGAGGGAACAGAGCTTAGACTCAAATCAGGACCCCTGCTACACAACTCTGCCAGTGTAAATTACTGTCATTATCCAAAGGCAGACTTGGAACTGTACTCATTATGATGCCTATGTCATAAGTAAAGAGGCCCTCCCCCTTGAAATATACTCGGCCTCTATTCTGCCGCTTTATATCCTATGGCTCCCATGAAGTCTTCTTCAGTTATTCCACCTGTGTTAGATCTTTTTCAGTTGCATGGAACAGAAACTCAGCTTATAATTAAAGATTAAACACTGGCTAATGATCAAAAACTAAAGTGATCAACACATTCATTACTTGGTTTGCTTATCCTTTTATTCTCACAGCTAATTTCCTTGATATATATATATATACTGATGGGCTGGGCATGGTGACTCACACCTGTAATCCCAGCACTTTGGGAGGCCAAGGCAGGTGGATCACTTGCGGTCAGGAGTTCAAGACCAGCCTGGCCAACCTGGAGAAACCCCATTTCTACTAGAAATACCAAAAAATGGCTGGGCACGGTGGCTCACGCCTATAATCCCAGCACTTTGGGAGGCCAAGGTGGGCAGATCACAAGGTCAGGAGATCAAGACCATCCTGGCCAACATGGTGAAACCCCGTCTCTACTAAAAATACAAAAATTAACTGGGCATGGTGGCACATGCCTGTAATCCCAGCACTTGGGAGGCTGAGGAAGGAGAACCGCTTGAACCAGGGAGTTGGAGGTTGCAATGAGCCGAGATCACGCCACTGCACTCCAGCCTGGCGACAGAGCAAGAGACTCTGTATCAAAAAATAAAAATAAAAAAAAAAGAAATACGGCCTGGTGAGGTGGCTCATACCTGTAATCCCAGCACTTTGGGAGGCCGAGGTGAGCAGATCACTTGAGGTCGGGAGTTCAAGACCAGTCTGACCGACACAGAGAAACCCCATCTCTACTAAAAGCACAAAATTAGCCAGGCGTGGTGGTGCATACCTGTAATCCCAGCTAGTTGGGAGGCTGAGGCAGGAGAATCACTTGAACCCGGGAGGAAGAGGTTGCAGTGAGTTGAAATCACACCACTGCACTCCAGCCTGGGCAACAGAGTGAGATTCTGTCTCAAAAAATAAAAATAAAATAAATAAATAAAAGTGCTGACTGAGTTTATTTCCTGGTTTAAAATGGAAACTTAAAAAGTTCAGGCATAAATGTAAAATGAAAATATCTTTTTACTAATAACCCTAATGGCATTCTTGTCATTAGGATTAAGAACGTGAGTCTGTAACAGAAGGCACCTAAGAGCCTATTTACATTTCTGGAGCTAAAGGCAATGTACCCCAGAGACCCATTTTATCCCCTTCATTTTCTTCTTACCAGAAGAGCAACTCAGGATCCTTGCTTCTACACATTCCTGGGCATTTTCTTCTCCATATCTTTTTTCCAAAAGATATCCTTTCCTGCTTACACAGAAAGGTGGAGAAAAAAAGTCAAAGGATACAATTTCCACTTTCTTTAACCCATGCTATGTGCCCAATTATGTCTCCCCAAAAATTCACATATTGAAATCCTTAAATACCTCAGAATGGGAGTGTATTTGGACATAGGATCTTTAGAGAGGTAATTAGAGTAAAATGAGGTCATTAGAGTGGGCCTCCTTTTTCCCTTTTAATAATAGATTCCCTGGCTGGGCACAGGGAATCGCTTGAACCAAGGAGGCAAAGGTTGCAGTGAGCCGAGATCACGCCATTGCACTCCAGCCTGGGCAACAAGAGCAAAACTCCATCTCAAAAATAAAAATAAAAATAAAAATAAAAATAAATAATAGATCCCCTCTCTACCCAAAATGATGGGTGGGCACATGACTTCCTAGCTGGAGACACTTCCCAGCTTCCCTTGCAATTCAGTGTGGCCATTTGAACTAGGTTTTGGTTAATGAAATGTGAGTGGAAGTAATCAGGATTCTTCTGCTTTGATGGCCTCAAGAATGAACTTGCCTACTCTCCACACATTGCCTTACTCAGGGCTGGAATGTGGACAAGGTACTGATGAGCTACTTCAACCCCATGTGGTTGAAGACAACTGCTTGTTACTCAGATATGGAATCTACATGCATAGGCAAGTAGAGACATGGCCAGCTGGGTCCCTGGATGAACTCTTGTCTATCTTCACAACTGTTACAGGGGAGAAATAAACATTTCTTATTTAAAACAATGTTATTACAGCAAGTTAGCCTAAACATTAACTAATACAGCCAGCAGTAAATTAATACTTTTGTGTCAGGCAGTGTATTCAGCTTCTATATAGATTATCTGTTTTAACCCTCACAACAACCCTGTGATCTCGGTTCTGCTATTAACCCTGTTCTATCAATGAAGAAATTGAGGCACAGAGTGGCTCAAGTAATTTGACCAAGATAATGCAGCTAGCAGATGGTAGAGCTAGGAAGTATACTTAGGCAGTTGACTTCAAAAACTACTTTTTAGGAAACACACACTGTTGGTGGAAATGTAAATTAGCAAAACCTCTATGGCAAACAGTTTGGAGATTTCTCAAATAACTAAAAATAGAACTTCCATTTGATTGAGCAATCCCATTAGTGGGTATCTACCCAAAGGAAAAGCAATCACTGTATAAAAAAGAAAAAAATGATACCTGCACTCATATGTTTATCACAGCACTATGCACAATAGCAAAGATACGCAATCAACCTGAGTGGTGTCCATCAACAAATGATGGGATACAGAAAATGTGATGTGTGTGTGTACATACATACATACATATACATATACACACACACACACACATATATATATAAATATATATTTTTTTGAGACAAGGTCTGGCTCTATCACCCAGGGTAGAGTGCAGTGGCACGATCTCGGCTTGCTGGAACCTCTGCCTCCCGGACTCAAGCCATCCTCCCACATCAGTCTTCCGAGTGGCTGGAACTACATGCACAGGCCACCACACCTGGCTAATTTTTGTATTTTTTGTAGAAACAAGGTTTCAGGCTGGGTGCAGTGGCTCACCACATGTAATCCCAGTGCTTTGGGAGGCCAAGGCGAGCGGATTACCTGAGGTCAGGAGTTGGAGACCACCCTGGCCAACATAGTGAAACCGCGACTCTACTAAAAATACAAAAATTAGCTGGGTGTGGTGGTGTGCGCCTGTAGTCCCAGCTACTTAGGAGGCTGAAGCAGGAGATTCGCTTGAACCCAGGAGGCGGAGGTTGCAGTGAGCCAAGATTGTGCCACTGCACTCCAGCCTGGAGTGACAGTGACACTCCATGTCAAAAAAAAAAAAAAATTAGAAAAGAGGTTTTGTCATGTTGCCCAGGCTGTTCTCAAAATCATGAGCTGCAGCAATCTGCCTGCCTCAGCCTCCTAAAGTGCTGGGATCATAGTCATGAGTCACCAAACCTAGCCTGGTGTGTGTGTGTGTGTGTGTGTGTGTGTATACATGTATATATGTATATATATACACACATACATGTATATATATATATGTATGTATATATACACACATATATATACATGTGTGTGTGTGTGTGTGTGTATATCCTGCCTCAGCATCCCGAGTACCTGGGATTACAGGCACATGCCATCGCTCTCTGCTAATTTTGTATTTTTAGTAGAGAGGGGGTTTCTCCATGTTGGCCAGGCTTGTCTCGAACTCCCAACCTCAGGTGATCCACCCACATCGGCCTCCCAAAGTGTTGGGATTACAGGCATAAGCCACCACACCTGGCCCATACATACATATATATATTACAATGGAATACTATTTAGCCATAAAAACTGAAATCGTATCTTTTGTAGCAACATGGGTGGAACTGGAGGCCACTGTCTTAAATGAAACAACTCAGAAACAGAAAGTCAAATACCACATGTTCTCACTTATACATGGGAGCTAAATAATGTGTACACGTGGACATAGAGTATGGACCAACAGACACTGGAGACTAGGAAGGGTGGGTGGGTGGGAGGGGTAGAGGAGTGAAAAATTATTTAATGGGTACAAGATACATTATTTTGGTGATGGTTACACTAAAAGCCCAGACCTCACCACTACAATATATTCACATCACAAAACTGCACTTGTATCCCTTACATTTATACCAAAAAGCAATCTTTTACTGGTTAACTTTAGTACATCCCCTGAGAGAATTTGAGATGCTTTGCAGGGGCTAAAAATAGAGGCATTTCTGTTCTACCAATCAATTTTGTTCAGTTTCCTGTCTAGTACCTGCATAAGAAAAATGAATTTTTAAAATTATTGGTGATTTTAATGTATTTATCTTTTGCATTATAAAACCTTACTCTGAAAGATACACTTTAGACATTCCAGATATTGGAATTTTATGTACAGTAAAATTTCCAAAATAATTTTGGAGACTAACATGGACTTAACTTTCTTCTTTCTTCCCCTTCCTTCCTTCCTTTTCTTTTTCTTTCCTTCTTTGTTTCTCTCTCCTTCCTCTCTCTCTCCCTCCTTCCTCTCTCCTTTTTTTCCTCTCTCCTTCCTTCCTCTCTCTCCTTCCTTCCTTCCTTCCTTCCTTCCTTCCTTCCTTCCTTCCTTCCTT
>NC_045441.1:94873241-95047975 GCF_002776525.5 Piliocolobus tephrosceles
CTTCCTTCCTTCCTTCCTTCCTTCCTTCCTTCCTTCCTTCCTTCCTTTTTTCTTTCTTTTCCTCCTTGACAGAGTCTTACTCTGTCACCTAGGCGGAAGTACAGTGATGAAATCTCGGCTCACTTCCCAGGCTCAAGTGATTCTCATGCCTCAGCCGCCCGACTACCTGGGACTACAGGCATGCATCACCATGCCTGGATAATTTTTGTATTTTTCAGTAGAGACAGGGTTTCACCATGTTGGTCAGGTTGGTCTCAAACTCCTGATCTCAGGTGCTAGGATTATAGACATGAGCCACTGTGCCTGGCCTAACATGGAGTTTTTTTTAACTTTTTTTGGTCAAGGTGAGTCCCTTGAAATGTTAAAAACCTATTCATTCCCATCATTCACAAAAAGGCCATTTTAACTCCAAGATAAATAGGAGAGTCAAAGACTGGACCAAAAAAGGAATATATTATAATTAAACTGGATAAATTTTTCTTCCACTGTTTGGTGCTTGAAATCTATCACCTTCCATCCAGTGGAAGTGAGCCTCTGATGATGAAAAGGGTATTTTCTCTAAGTTTACTTTAACAACAGTCATCATTGGGCCATTTAAAATTCTTGGCAGGAGTTGGGAACAGTGGCTCATTCCTGTAAATCCCAGCACTTTGGGAGGCCAAGATGGGCAGATCATGAGGTCAGGAGTTCCAGACCAGCCTGGCCAACATGGTGAAACCCCATCTCTACAAATGCAAAAATTAGCTGGGTGCAGTGGTGTGCGCCTGTAGTCCCAGCTACTCAGGAGGCTGAGGCAGGAGAACTACTTGAACCCAGGAAGCAGAGGTTGCAGTGGGCCGAGATCACACCCATTGCACTCCAGCCTGGGTGGCAGAGTGAGAATCTGTCTCTTTTTTTTTTTTTTTTTTTTTTTGAGACGGAGTCTCCCTCTATCGCCCAGGCTGGAGTGCAGTGGCCAGATCTCAGCTCACTGCAAGCTCCGCCTCCCGGGTTTACACCATTCTCCTGCCTCAGCCTCCTGAGTAGCTGGGACTACAGGCGCCTGCCACCTCGCCCGGCTAGGTTTTTGTCTTTTTTAGTAGAGACGGGGTTTCACCAGGTTAGCCAGGATGGTCTCGATCTCCTGACCTTGTGATCTGCCCGTCTCGGCCTCCCAAAGTGCTGGGATTACAGGCTTGAGCCACCGCGCCCGGCTGAGAATCCGTCTTTAAAAAAAAAAAAATTCTTGGCAGGGCCTGGTGTCTACAAATCATACATTTCTTTAGTGTGAAGGCAGCACTACCTGTAGCAGGATATTGCTTCACACATCTAACCTCTTGTAGTTTATTTCACTAAACTGAATTTTACAACATAGAAATAGTGTGTACCTTATTTCCTCACATACTTCCATCTCATAAAATTTCTCCTGGAACCTCTTTTGAGTATCAAATAAAAGGTGACTTTTATGGTTTTAAAATCTCTCTGTTCTCCCTCTCCCTAGCTCCCCACCTAGATAGGCTGCCATTATGATCGCTAACAGGAAAACTGATAGATTTAAAATTACTGTTTATGTTATTGTCTGTTCAGGAACAATCAAAAAATAATTTGTGTCTCATTCTGCTGTAGAGACAAAAATACTTTTTTTTGTTTTTTGAGATGGAGTTTTGCTTGTTGCCCAGACTAGAGTGCAGTGTTGAGATCTCGGCTCACTGCAACCTCCGCCTTGCGGGTTCAAGCGATTCTCCTGCCTCTGCCTCTCGAGTAGCTGGGATTACAGGTGCCCGCCACCAAGCCCAGATAATTTTCTTGTAATTTTTAGTAGAGACGGGGTTTCAACATGTTGACCAGGCTGGTCTCAAACTCCTGACCTTGAATGATCTGCCCTCCTCTCGTTCCCAAAGTGCTGTGATTACAGGCATGAGCCACCACACCTGGCTGACAAAAATATTTTTTAAAATTCTCCTAATGGCTGTTCTGTTTTGTTTTGTTTGTTTTTTGTTTTAGGATCTTGCTCTGTCACCCAGGCTGGAGTACAGCTGCACCATCACTGCTCACTGTAGCCTCAACCTGGTGGGCTCAAGTGATCCTCCCACCTCAGCCTCCTGAGTAGCAGGGGACTACAGACATGCACCACCATGACCGGGTAATTTTTAAATTTTTTGTAGAGACTGGGGTTTTATTTATTTATGTATTTTTGAGAAGTCATCTAGGCTGGACTGCAGTGGCGTGATCTCGGCTCACAGTAACCTCTGCCTTCCAGATTCAAGAGATTCTACTTTCTCAGTCTCCCAAGTAGCAGGGACTATAGGCGCCCATCACCACACCTGGCTAATTTTTCTTTTTTGGTTGTTGTTGTTTTTTGAGACAGAGTTTTGATCTGTCTCCCAGGCTGAGTGCAATGGCGCGATCTCCGCTCACTGCAACCCCGGCCTCCCGGGTTCAAGCAATTCTTGTGCCTCAGCCTTCTGAGTAGCTGGGATTACAGGTGCGTGCCACCACGTCCAGCTAAGATTTGTATTTTTAGTAGAGACAGAGTTTCACCATGTTGGCCAGGCTGGTTTCGAACTCCTGACCTCACATGATCTGCCTGCTTTGGCCTCTCAAAGTGCTGGGATCATAGATGTGAGCCACTGCACTCTGCCTTTTTTTTTTTTTTCCCCCTAGAGTCTCACTCTGTCACCCAGGCTGGAGTGCACCGGTGCAATCTCAGCTCACTGCAACCTCTGCCTCCTGGATTCAAGTGATTCTCCTGCCTCAGCCTCCCGAGTAGCTGGGATTACAGGCGCACGCCACCATACCCAGCTAATTTTTGTATTTTTAGTAGAGACAGGGTTTCACCATGTTGGCCAGGCTGGTCTCAAAGTCCTGACATCAGGTAATCCACCCGCCTCAGCCTCCCAAAGTGCTGGGATTACAGATGTTAGCACAGCCCCTGGTTGCTGTTTGAGATATATGTTAGTTTGGTTAATTTGTGCTGGATATGGAGATGCTCTTCTAGGCCAGAGAAGTATTAAAGAAAATGATCACCTTAAAAAGCTAATACAAAGGCTGGGTGCGGTGGCTCATGCCTGTGATCCCAGTATTTGGGAGGCTGTGGTGGGAGGATCACAGGAGCGTAGGAGTTTGAGACCAGCCTGGGCAACAAAGCAAGACCCCATTTCTACAAAAAATAAAAAAATAGTAGCTGGGCACAGTGGTGTGCACCTATAGTCCCAGCTACTTGGGAACGCGAGGTGGGAGGATCATTTGATCCCAGGAGTTGGAGGCGGCAGTGAGTCATGATGTCCCACTGTACTCTAGTCTGAATGACAGAGCTAGACCCTGTCTCAAAAAAAAGGTCCAGTGTGGTGGCTCACGCCTATAATCCCAGCATTTTGGGAGGCTGAGGTGGGCGGATCACCTGAGGTCAGGAGTTTGAGACCAGCCTGGTCAATATGGTAAAATCCCGTTTCTACTAAAAATACAAAAAATTAGCTGGGCATGGTGGCGGGCACCTATAATCCCAGCTACTCGGGAGACTGAGGCAGGAGAACTGCTTGAACCCAGGAGGCGGAGGTTGCAGTGAGCTGAGATGGTGCCACTGCCCTCCAGCCTAGGAGACAGAGCAAGGCTCCATCTCAAAAAAAAAGTTAATTAAAAAATTGCATTATACTTGAATTTCCTCAGGTATCACCAGTCTGTGGGTAAAATGGAGAGTAATATTAACGATTCAAGGCCGGGCGCGGTGGCTCACGCCTGTAATCCCAGCACTTTGGGAGGACGAGGCGGGCGAATCACGAGGTCAGGAGATCAAGACCATCCTGGCTAACACAGTGAAACCCCATCTCCACTAAAAAATACAAAAAATCAGCCGGGCGTGGTGGCGGGCACCTGTAGTCCCAGCTACTCGGGAGGCTGAGGCCGAATGGCGTGAACCCGGGAGGCGGAGCTTGCAGTGAGACGAGATCGCGCCACTGCGACCCAGCAAGACGCTGTCTCAAAAAAAAAAAAAAAAAAAATTAACGATTCAGATTCCACTGGCTCTTGTTCCCATGGATTCACAGAAAATGTTCAGCCCCATTTCAAAACTTCACATTTGCTTCTGGGAAGTCCATTCTGGAAAGTTTCCCTGTGGCCCCCGCCAGAAGGCAGCGCTACTTCACCGCCCAACACAAGTCTCTGCAGCACCTGCCCCGGCAGCGCCAGTTGAGCCCCTGAAGCTGGGAAGGCTTAAGCTGACTCCTCTGCTGAACATAGCAAAAAAATGGTCATTTCTGTAGTTGCAGCTACAGATCTACGATAATCAATCGATATCCATATTTTATGGGGTTTTTTGAGACAAAGTCTTGCTCTGTTGCCCAGGCTGGAGTGCAGGGGCATGATCATCATTCACTTGTAGCCTTGACCTCCCTAGCTCAGGTGATCCTGCCACCTCAGCCTTCCAAGCAGCTGAGACCACAGGCATGTACCACTAAGCATGGCTAATTTTTCAATTTTTATTGTTTGTAGAGACAAGGTCTCCCTGGGTTGCCCAAACTGGTCTTGAATTCCTGGGCTAAAGCAATCCTCCTGTCCCGGCATCCTGAAGTGTTGGGACTACATACGTGAGCCACTGCGCCCAGCCCTTTTGGTTTTTGTTTTGTAAAGGTAACTTCCCAGCGGAATCCTCAAGATTTCTCCATGTTTTTGGAAAAATTAGTTACATTTGAGATTGTTTTCCTTTTTGGAATTTAATGGTATTCATTACATTACATAGCTATGCTGAGCTCTATTACACTAAAAAGTAGGCTAATTGTCTTAACTTTGACAGTAATGACATTAGATGTGTGAAGATTATATTTGGAATAAAGCACTTGGATTCATTCATTTCCTCAGTAAATATTTATCGAGCACTAGTATGTTTCAGAGAGTGTCTGTCTACATGCTGGGGACAAGTGATAACAAAATCCCTGTCCTTGTGCTGAGTTAACAATCAACAAACTAACAAACATTTAACTTATGTCATCAACTCATTTCCACAAAGATAATAACATCTTGACTTCAAGTTTTCTGAGTTTCTGGTCTAAAGAATTGCAACCTTCAAGAGCTCAAATCCTTTGTTGGGGAGAGAGGCCAGTGACATATTTTTTCCTTTACAATGAAAGTACCTGTAAAAAGAGGAAGAGAAACTCTGAGGGTAAAGATAAAAAATGTTTAAATCTTCTTTCTGGATTTCAGATAGAGTCTCTCACCCTAATTGATGCAATTTACACACCATGCGTCTCCTTCCCTAGGATCGTCTCCAGTTCTTGGGGACTACAGATGAACTTACTTGTAATACATTTTATGGCATTTGGAGGCCCTCCAGTGGACAAATACTATACCTGAAAAAAATCCTTTTGCTATGCTAAAGTGTTCAGGTGTGAAGTGTACTCATGTTTGCAACTCACTTTGAAACACATATTTTAAAAGATGGAGTAACGGATGAATAGTGATGCATAGATCATTAGACATGTGATAAAAATAACAATGTTAGTTGTAGAATCTAGATGATGAGTATATTATATGACTCACTGTATAATTCTTTCAACTTTTCTGTTTGAACATTTGATGATAAAATATTGAATAAAAATCTCTTTGTTAAAGATTAATGCCTTTAGTTCACATTATTGAAAATTTTGCTGAGATAACATGTAAATTACCTTCAAAAATCATCTTAAAAATTGTCTTAATAAACATGGATTTTTTTTTTTTTTTTTGAGACAAGGTCTTACTCTGTTACCCAGGCTGGAATGCAGTGGTATGATCATGGCTCACTGCAGCCTTGACCTTCCAAGCTCAAGACATCCTCCCATCTCAGCCCTCCGAGTAGCTAGGACTACAGACTAATTAAAAAATTAACCCAGCTAATTAAAAAAAATTTTTTTTTGAGTTAGAGTCTTGCTCTGTTGCCCAGGCTGGAGTGGAGTGCAGTGGTGTGAACTTGGCTCACTGCAACCTCTACCTCCTGGGTTCAAGCAATTCTCCTGCCTCAGCCTCCCTAGTAGCTGGGATTAGAGATGTGTGCCACCACACCTGGCTAACTTTATTTTCTGTAAAGATGGGGTTTTGCCATGTTGGCCAAGCTGCCCTTGAACTCCTGACCTCAAGTGATCCACCTGCGTCAGCCTCCCAGAGTGCTGGGATTCCAGGCATGAGCCATTGCACCAAGCCTTAAAAATGTTTTCGTAGAGACAAGGTATCACTATCTTGCCCAGGCTGGCCTTGAACTCCTGGGCTCAAGCAATCCTCTTGTCCCAGACTCCCAAAGTGCTGGGATTACAGGCATGAGTCACTGCACCCTGCCTGGATTAATTTTTAAATGCCTGAAAAACACTTATTTTTAGAAACTTTAGACAATGTAAATGTGAAATAGCTCTATGAATTCTTTGTTTGAAAAGAGGCTTATCTTCCCGGAATAACTGTTTTATGAACTCAGGAAATTGTTAACAAGTTAACTGAATTTACTTTGCTTTTTACATTAGAGAGGCAATCGTTTGAGAATTATTGACAATAATTTTTCTTAGAGGAGATGCATTGGTCTGGGTTCAATGCGGAGGCAAAATCTACCCTTAGCTGGTGTAAGCCAAAAGGGACTTACTACATGGTATATTATAAAATTTGTCAGGTTAAAGAAACAGCATATAAGAACTTTGGGAGGCCGAGGTGGGCAGATCACAAGGTCAGGAGTTTGAGACCAGCCTGGCCAATATGGTGAAACCCTGTCTCTACTAAAAATACAAAAATTAGGCGGGTGTGGTGGCAGGCACCTGTAGTCCCAGCTACCCAGGAGGCTGAGGCAGGAGAATCACTTGAACACAGGAGGCAGAGGTTGCAGTGAGCCAAAATTGCGCCACTGTACTCCTGCCTGGGTGGCAAAGTAAAGACTCCATCTCAAAAAAAAGAAATAGTGTATAGGCTGAGCTTCAGGAGTGACTCACAAATCTACTCTGTAGACCTGGGCTGTCAAAACATGCTGTTGATGCCAGGATCCGGAAGCCAGTCCTACAGCTGCTAGTTTCAGAGCCACATTGCCTTTCCTATAAAACACTCCATCAAGAAGGATGCCTCATAATCTGTCTCTCTGCCACTCAATTATGACTTCTTCACTATATGCAAGTGCTTCTAGCAGCGGTTAGTTGGTTTGTTTTGAGATAGGGTCTCATTCTGTTGCTCAGGCTGGACTGCATGGCACAATCATGACTCCCTGCAGCCTTGACCTCCTGGGCTCAAGTGATTATCTTGCCTCAGCCTCCTAATTGGCTGGGACTACAGGTGCATGCCACCACGTCTCACTAGTTTTTTTTTTTCAGAGATGGAGTCTCGCTATGTTGCCCAGGCTGGTCTCCAACTCCTGGGTTCCAGTGATTCTCCCACCTCAGCTGCCCAAAGTGTTGGAATTTAAAACTTATGTAACAGCCCGAAAAGGGTACCTTCTTCACTCTGACTGACTGCCACCTCCATTCAGACAATTTCTTTGTAAGTTATGTGCATCTGGGTCTACCCGTAAGCAGAAAATCGGGTTAGGCCCTCAAGGAGCTTGCAAGTGAATGTGGAAGACATATTTTATAAACAGCTAATTTTAAATGATGTGGAGAAACTGAATAGAATACAAGAGCTAAGGAAGCTTGATGGAGAAAGTAGATAATTCTGCCAGAGATCAAGGGAGTGATACATGGAGAAGTAGAAAGACTTTATAAACAAAGTAAACTTGGTGGACTTTGAAAGGTATGTCACTCTACTTTTGCTTTTGGAGAAAGTGGTCAGGGTGGGGCCAAAGGAGCAAAGCATAGAGTTGGAAAATTCCAAGTTTTATTTGGGGGCTAAATTTCTGGTTGAAGGTTAGGGTGGAGGAGGAGTGGGAGTGGCAGATAAGGCTAGAAAGCTTGGAGCCACATAATAGATGTCAAATGCTAAGGCCTCTCTGCTCTCATGGTTACTTTCCCAGGAAGAATTACTTAAATAGGGCTGTTACTTGAATATATAATATCACCTAACTCCAGTCCCGCCTCCTCTCCCACATCCTTCATCTTGTATAGAGGGAACAAACGTTCCCTTCATTGTAATCTAGGACAAGTTACTTAACTTCTCTCTGTAACTTGATTTCCAAATCTATAAATGGAGATGGAAGATAGTGTCTATATCGTTAGTTAAATATTTACTTAAAACAGTATGTGGACACAGTGAGCACCATATGAACACTTGTAAGTCGGAGGCAGTAGATATAGCATTGCCTATCAGAAATTCTCAAATAATTGTTTAGAGACATTTAAATAAAAAGGAGACTGGGCACAGTGGCTCACACCTGTAATCCCAGCACTTTGGGATGCCGAGGTGGGCAGATTATTTGAGGTCAGGAGTTTGAGACCAGCCTGGCGAACATGGTGAAATCCCATCTCTACTGGAAAAAAAAAAAAAAAAATACAAAATATGACCCGGGCATGGTGGCACGTGCCTGTAATCCCAGCTACTCGGGAGACTGAGGCAGGAGAATAGCTTGAACCCAGGAGGCGGAGGTTGCAGTGAGCCGAGATTGGGCCACTGCATGCCAGCGTGGGCGACAGAGTGAGACCCTGTCTCAAAAAAATGAAAAAGAAAAGAAAAAAGAAAAAAAAAAAAAGGATTTTTAGACTTGTGCTAACTCCCAATCATGGGCTTAAGACTTTCACAATAAAAATCACTACGTGTATGTATCATTCTAGCCTTAAAAAACATAATTGCTAAAAGGACTATTAGAATGCCTTTCTATTTTACAGTCTGGGTAAATGCTTTCCCAGATTTAGGAGCTTCGTAGAGAGTTTTATCAAACATGCAGGCACATTTCTGATTATTCAAGGCTTAAGACTTAGGAAATTCTTTGGCTTTTAGCTACAGCCTTTTGACATTTTCACTGTTCATTACCAGTATCGTGCTGTGGAAAGGAAAAGAGAAGGGACACACAAGGTGATTTTATACACACAAACAGTGGAAAAGTGATAGTGGATAGGAAAAAAGTAGAATCTACATGAAATATTTGTAGATTTAATTTATATTCGTTCTCCATTATTGTAATTGTTTGTGTCATACATTGCTGCATAATAAACTACCGTAGGCTGAGTGCAGTGGCTCATGCCTGTAATCCTAGCACGTTGGGAGGGTGACATGGGAACACTGCTTGAGGCCAGGAGTTCAAGACCGACCTGGGCAACATAGCAAGACCCCATCTCTACATGTGAAAAAATAAAAAATAAATTAGAAACCTACTATAAAACATAACTTTAAAAGAACACTTAATGATTTCTCACCGTTCTGCATGAGGGCACTGCTATATGACTTTCTTCCATGTGATGTGGGCTGGGACTTGTTGGGAATCTCTCCACATGGTCTCTCATCAGTTCATGGCTTAGCCTGAGCTTCTTTACATGCCAGCAGTACCCCAAGAGACAGAAGCAGGAGGTCTCTTAAGGTCTAGACCCAGAATCAGCCCAGAAACACATCTGCTCATTTTATTGGTTAAAGCAAGGCACAAGGCCAGCCCAAATACTAGGGCTGGGAAAACAAACACTACCTTGACGAGAGGAGCTGCAAAATATTGTGGCTATGATTTCCAACATACCTCAGTAGCTGACCAAGTTGACTGTAAAATTAAATTGGACAAAATTGGTAAAAATTCGATTCTGACTTCTGCCAGACATTTACCCCATTTTGCATTTATCCCATTTGCAGATCTGCAGATTAGGAAGTAGAAACAGTAAGAAAAAACATGTGGATAACCTTAATCAGTTTCCGTTTGTGTGTGTGTATGTGTGTGTGTGTGTGTGTGCATGTGCGTGTGTAGAGACAGCTTCTTGCTAGGATGTCCAGGTTGGAGTGCGGTGGCTATTCACAGGTGATATCATAGCACACTGTGGCCTCAAATTTCTGGGCTCAAACAATCCTCCCACTTAAGGCCTCCTCAGTAGCGGGGACAATAGGCACATGCTACTGCGCCCAGCTTCAAGACTTTTTTTTTTTGAGACGGAGTCTTGCTCCGTCACCCAGGCTGAAGTGCAATGGCACGATCTTGTCTCACTGCAACCTCTGCCTCCTGGGTTCAAGCAATTCTCTTGCCTCAGCCTCCCAAGTAGCTGGGATTACAGGGGCCTGCCACCACGCCCAGATATTTGTATTTTTAGTAGAGACAGAATTTCAACATGTTGGCCAGGCTGATCTTCAACTTCTGATTTCAGGTGATCCACCCACCTCAGCCTGCCAAAGTGCTGGGATTACAGGTATTAGCCACAATGCCTGGCGAACTCATAGGTTTTAAAACATATGTATTGGGAACTGGGTGCGGTGGCTCACGCCTGTAATCCCAGCACTTTGGCAGGCTGAGGCGGGCGGATCACGAGGTTAAGAGATGGAGACCATCCTGGCTAACATGGTGAAACCCTGTCTCTACTAAAAATACAAAAAAAAAAAAAAAAAAAAAAGATTAACTGGGCCCACTGGTGTGCCTGTAGTCCCAGCTACTCAGGAGGCTGAGGCCGGAGAATTGCTTGAACCTGGAAGGCAGAGGTTGCAGTGAGCTGAGATTGCACCACTGCACTCCAGCCTGGCCACAGAGTCTCGTCTTAAAAAATATATATGTACATATATATGTGTGTGTGTGTCTTGGGCTCATGCTTGTAATCCTGGCACTTTGGGAGGCTGAGGAGGGTATATCACTGGAGGTGAGGAGTTGGAGACCAGCCTGGCCAACACGGTGAAACCCTGTCTCTACTAAAAATACAAAAATTAGCCGGGTGTCGTGTCGGGCGCCTGTACTCCCAGCTACTTGGGAGGCTGAGACAGGAAAATCGCTTGAACCTGGGAGGCAGAGGTTACAGAGACCCCAGATCATGCCACTGTGCTCCAGTATGGGCACCAGAGCAAGACTCTGCCTCAATAAATAAATAAATTAAATTAAATAAATAAAGCCTATCAGTGACCTTTGACTTAACTAGCCCCTTTTTCAACTGAGTTAACTAGTACATACATTTCTTATCCATTAAAGCCTGTATTCCTATCTTCACTGAAATCTAGAGGTATATAATAGGGTCAGTAGTGAAGAGTGAGGATTTTAGAATAGGAGCTAGATTTAAATTGTGGCTTTGTACTACTTTGTGTGACTTTATATACATTATGTAAAGTCTATTTTTCAGATTCATTCATAAGACAGTCTACCTCACAAGGTTTTTGTGAAGACTGAATAAATACGTGTACAGAGATTAGCAGAGTGTCTGGCACACAGAAAGCATCCAACGAGGTCAATGATTTTTATTTGATAGGCCTCAGTCTGCAGGAACATATACTGAAGCTTTAAGATTTGCTCAAGCCTCTTGCAAAATGGTCTATGGGGCATCTGGCAGTAGGGTCTTCATATACACTCCCAAACACTGAAGCCACCCAAACAAACTTTTGTACTTAGCTCTCTGAATTTGGAGTGACTTTTCTAAATTTTTGACCCATAAATTTCCTCTTGGTTTGCTTTGCTGCCCCCTTCTGGTGGAATGGCAGAAGAGTTAGATGACGTTCCAATCCCTCCTGTCACTCAAACTGCTAAAAGCTATCGATATTTTGAATCCTGTCAAAGAATCCAACTCGCAAAAATCTCTGGCCTTACATTCAAGTGAATTCAAATGAAAATAAAGTTTAAATGTAAAACTTCTACCCATGAATTTCAATTTATTTCTATTACATGGAAAGTGATACTGGTAGGTAAAATAATTATTAGTTATTAAAATGGACTACTCATTTTAGATTGAAAAGATCTAAGAATATTTTGTTATTCTGAATGGCCACAGAAAATTCCCTATAAACTGCATTCCACTTTTCTGAAACAGTGAAATGTATACATATAGAGTCTTAATTTTAAAAAACTTTTTTCCTAGGCTGGGCACAGTGGCTCATGGTTGTAATTCCAGCACTTTGGGAGGCCGAGGCGGGTGGATCACGAGGTCAGGAGTTTGAGACCAGCCTGGCCAACATAGTGAAATCCCGTCTCTACTAAAAATACAAAAATTAGTTGGGTGTGGTGGCATACACCTGTAGTCTCAACTACTCAGGAGGCTGAGGCAGGAGAATCGCTTGAATCCGGGAGGCAGAGGTTGCAGTGAGCCGAGATCACACCACTGCACTCCAGCCTGGGCCAACAGAGCAAGACTGCATCTCAAAAAACAAACAAACAAAAAACCAACCAACCAAACAAAAAAAAACCCTTTTTTTCCTAACATTAATATCAGCTAATCTCTGTATCTTCCAAACTGTAAGACCTATGTATTATCCTTGTATTTAAAAATTTTAGCATAGAAATTCCATGCAAAATGTTACTGTATACTTCCTTCAAATACAATGAGAAAGGTAAATACTTAGCCTAATACAGAAAATTATTGAAATTACTTAAACAATTTTCACATTGTTTTAGAAGATATTGTAAATATTCTAGGCCAGGCATGGTGGCTCATGCCTGTAATCCCAGCAATTTGGGAAGCCGAGGCAGGAGGATCGCTTCAGCCCAGTAGTTCAGTCTGGGCAACATGGTGAAACCCCATCTCTACTGAAAAATACAAAAATTAGCTGGGTGTGGTGGCATGTACCTGTGGTCCCAGCTACTCGGGAAGCTGAGGTGGGAGGACTGCTTGAGCCTGGAAGGTCAAGGCTGCAGTGAGCCATGACTGCACCACTGCACACACCAGCCTGGGTGACAGAGTGAAACTCTGTCTCGAAAAGAAAAAGAAAAAGAAATATTCTAGGTTTTATATAGACTAAGCTAAAATTTACAAGCAAATGTGCAGAAAATTTGTACATCTGAATTTTCATTAAACTGTTAATCCTACTGTAGAATTTTGTGACCAGAAAAACATTTCCTTGGTCCTTTTCAGAAAAACATATTTTAAGGAGAAATGTAAACTGTTTTCTTGTTTACTTCATATTGGCTGTTTGGGTATAAATCTGCAGAAGCTAAAAAATACGTTCTTTTTGAAGTATTGGCAAGAGTTCTAAAGTTACAAATACTATTACATTAAGTCATGATAACAGCGCTTATGCCACGTTATCTCTACAAAATGTAAAATGACTGGAATCTCTGGAATTCCCTTCCCCCACTAATTCAACAAAGCTGAGATTTGTACTTTAGAAAAGAGAGACCCATCTCCTGGAACTACCCAACCATTGCTGCTTTTACTGGTCAAATTATTTACGATCTAAATATTGGTCATTTGCATATTTTATAGGAATTATGCACCTTGGAGACAAGGGAACAGGTTGCAGCAAATCTGTTAAAAATACAGTTTATGTTCAAAACTAGATCTACTTTCCATGTTTAGCACAATATGCAAGGGCTGCTTATTGAGTGGAAATATGCCAAAATCTGGGTTAAAGCCTTTGCAGTTCTCTACTTGCCAGAATGAAAACATGAATTTCTGGCCTTTAAGGCTCTGTAACGAACAACCAGAATTGGAGAATAAAGTAGTAAAAAACTGAAACTAATTTTACATGTTATTATTTAGAAAGTTATTCATATAATCTGAATTTTTGATACCTAGAATAGCCATTAAAAGTAGGCAATTAGGAGATACCGCTGTAAAAGGCCAAAAGCAACAAGAACTTTACTAAAATCAGCATAAAAACGAGCTAATTTAGTCTTGTATTTAATATTAAACCAGAATGATTCCATAGATTGCAACAGAGTACCAAATATAGGCTGGTTGCGGTGGTTCATGCCTGTAATCCCAGCACTTTGGGAGGTTGAGGCCACCAGATGGCTTGAGTCCAGGAGTTTGAAACCAGCCTGGGCAATATAGTGGAACCCCATCTCTACAAAAAATACAAAAATTGGCTGGGCGTGCTAGTGCGTGCCTGTAGTCCCAGCTACCTGGGAGGCTGAGGTGGGAGGATCGCTTGACCCCGAGGGGTGGAGGTTGCAGAGAACTGAGATGGTGCTACTCCACTCCAGCCTGGGTAACAGAGTGGGACCCTGTCTCAAAAAAAGTACCAAATGTATATCAACAAAAATATAATCAAAAAACGTTTTAAGGCTAAATATAATGGAAATGTCATTCTTCAATGGAATCTCTCTCAAAAGCTTCAGATTGCATTAATTCATTTTATTACTCCCCTTTAAATTAAGCACAAAATTGTCTCTTTTTAGTTTAACTCTGAAAATTTTTTTCTTTCCCTTTCCTTTCCTTTCCTCCCTCCTTCCATCCCTTTCTACCTTCCCTCCTTTCTTCCTTTTTCTTTCCTTTCTGTCTCTCATTTCTTCCTTTCCCTTTCCTTTCCCCTTCCTTCCTTTCCTCCCTCCCTTCTTTCTTTTTCCTTCGCTTCTCTTTTCTTTCTTCTTTTCGATCTCACTCTGGCATCTAGGCTGGAGTGCAGTGGTGGGATCATAGCTGACTATAACCTTGAACTCCCAGGCTCAAGCAATCCTCCTGCTTTGGCCTCCCAAGTAGCTGGGACTACAGGTGAGCATCACAACTGCCTAATTTTCTTTCTTTTTTTTGAGATGGAGTCTTGCTCTGTCGCCCAGCCTGGAGTGCAGTGGCCTGATCTCAGCTCACTGCAACCTCTGCCTCCCAGATTCAAGCGATTCTCCTGCCTCAGCCTCCCAAGTAGCTTGGACCACAGGCGCATGCCACCACACCCTGCTAACTTTTTATATTTTTAATAGAGATGGGTTTTTACCGTGTTAGCCAGGATGATCTCAATCTCCTGACCTCGTGATCCATCTGCCTTGGCCTCCTAAAGTATTGGGATTACAGGCGTGAGCCACGGCACCCGGCCTTTTATTTTTTTTGAGATAGTCTCACTCTGTCACCTAGGCAGCAGTGCAGTGGTACAATCGGTTCACTGCAACCTCTGTCTCCCAGATTCAAGCGATTCTCCCCGCCTCAGCCTCCTGAGTAGCTGGGATTAGAGGTATGTATCACCTCGCCCAGTTAATTTTTGTATTTTTAGTAAAGACAAGATTTCACCATGCTGGCCAGGCTGGTCTTGAACTCCCGACCTCAAGTGATCTACCCGCCTAGGCCTCCCAAAGTGCTGGGATTACAGGTGTGAGCCAATGCACCTGGCCTATTTTCTTATTTTTGGTAGAGATGAAGTCTCTTAACTTCTGGGCTCAAGCAATCCTCCTGCCTTAGCATCCCAAAATGCTGGCATTAGAGGCCTGAGCCAAATTAGCCAAAAATGAGCCACATTAGCCAAAAAATGTAATATGTAATTTTCAGAAAACATGTATAGATGTTTACAGAGAGAAATCAAATATAAAGTTTGGAGACTATGGGTATATTCTCAGCAAATAACTCATGTTAGTAGGTGATTTTTTTTTTTTTTTTGAGACAGAGTTTTGCTCTGTCACCCAGGCTGGAATGCAGTGGCATGACCTAGGCTCACTGCAACCTCCGCCTTCTGGGTTCACGCCATTCTCCTGCCTCAGCCTCCCGAGTAGCTGGGACTACAGGTGCCCACCACCACACCTGGCTAATTTTTTGTATTTTTAGTAGAGACGGGGTTTCACCGTGTTAACCAGGATGGTCTGGATCTCCTGACCTCGTGATCCAGCTGCCTTGGCCTCCCAAAGTGCTGGGATTACAGGCTTAAGCCACCGCGCCTGGCCAGTACATGATGCTTTTAACCACTCTGCTTATGAAGGAGCGGGACAAGAGTGTAAACAACCTACATTAAGCTTTATTCCATGGGTATATTTATGTGTTTTAAATAGGTAAAGAGGTATTAAGTTTGAAAATAAGACTTATTAATAGGAGTCTATTAATAGACTTCTTTTGGGAATATAAATCGAAACCAGGTATGGACTAGCTACCTCAACATGTACTATGGTCTTGGATTTACGTCGATTCAGTAGACATGTATTTGTTTGTTTGTCTGTCTGCCAGGCTGGAGTGCAGTGGTGCAATCTTGGCTCACTGTAACCTCCGACTCCTGGTTCAAGCAATTCTTGTGCCTCAGCCTCCAGAGTAGCTGGGATTACAGCCATGTGCCATCACACCCAGCTAATTTTTGGATTTTTAGTAGACGTGGGGTTTCACCATGTTGGCCAGGATGGTTTTGATCTCCTGACCTCATGATCTGCCCGCCTCGGCCTCCCAAAGTGTTGGGATTACAGGCATGAGCCATCACGAGTAGCCAATACTTTTTCTTTTACAGATGGAGTTTTACTTTGGGAAGTCGGGGCAGGAGGATCACCTGCATCCAGGAGACCAGCCTGGGTGACATAGCAAGACCCCATCTCTATAAAAAATCAAAAATTAGTCATGCACGGCGGCATGCACCTGTAGTCCTAGCTACTCAAGAGTCTGAGGTGGGAGGATTGCTTGAGCTTGGGAGGTTAAGGAGGCAGTGAGCTGTGATTGTGCCACTGTACTCTAGCCTGGGTGAAAGAGTAACACCATGTCTCACAGAAAAAAAAAAAAAAAAAAAGGCAGGGCACGGTGGCTCATGCCTGTAATCCCAGTACTTTGGGAAGCCGAGGGGGATGGATCACAAGGTCAGGAGTTCAAGACCAGTCTGGCCAAGATGGTGAAACCCCGTCTCTACTAAAAATACAAAAAAATTAGCCAGGCATGATGGCAGACGCCTGTAATCCCAGCGACTTGGGAGGCTGAGGCAGCGAATTGCTTGAACCCAGGAGGCAGAGGTTGCAGTGAGCTGAGATTGTGCCACTGCACTCCAGCCTGGGTGACAGAGCGAGATTCCATCTTAAAAAAAAAAAGGGGGGATAGAGTCTCATTTTGCGCAGGCTAGAGTGCAGGGATGTGATCATAGCTCACTGCAACCTTTAACTCCTGTCCTCAAGTGATCCTGCCTCAGCCTCCCGAAGCGTTGGGGTTACAGGTATGAGCCATCACACCTGGGATCAGGACCATATTTAATAAAATACTTATATTCAGGCTACACCTGTAATCCCAGCACTTTGGGAAGCCGAGGTGGGCAGATCGCTTGAGGCCAGGAGTTCAAGACAAGCCTGGCCAACATGGCAAAATCCCGTCTCTACTAAAAAATTACAAAAAGTAGCCAGGTGTGGTATGCATACCTGTAATTCCAGCTACTCGGGAGGCTGAGACACAAGAATCGCTTAAATCTGGGAGCCAAAGGTTGCAGTGAGGCAAGATTGTGCCATGGCACTCCAGCCTGGGTGACAGAGTGAAACTCTGTCTCAAAAAAACAAATACAAAACAAAACAGAACAAAAAAAATGCCGGGCGCAGTGGCTGATGCCTGTAATCCCAACACTTTGGGAGAGCGAGGTGGGCGGATCACCTGAGATGGGAGTTCCAGACCAGCCTGGCCAACATGGCGAAACCCAGTGTCTATTAAAAAAAAAAAAAAAAATTAGCCAGGCGTGGTGGCGCGTGCCTGTGTAGTCCCAGCTACTCAGCAGGCTGAGGCAGGAGAATCGCTTGAACCCGGCAGGTGGAGGTTGCAGTGAGCTGAGATTGCACCACTGTACTCCAGCCTGGGTGACGGAGTGAGACTCTGTCTCAAAATAATAATAATAAAAAATGGCTGGGCACAGTGGCTCACGCCTGTAATCCCAGCACTCTGGGAGGCAGAGGTGGGCGAATCACGAGGTCAGGCGATGGAGACCATCCTGGCCAACATGGTGAAACCCCGTCTCTACTGAAGGAAGAAGAAAGAAAATTAGCCAGGAGTGGTGGTGGTTAAACTAGCAGTACGTACTAAAGCTGAAATAAACATGCAAACTCTGTGATCTCAAAATTCCACTCCTTAATATATATCCAACAGATAAATGTACCTGTGTTTGCCAAAAGATACATGCATGGCTGACATGGTGGCTCTGATCTGGAATCCTAGCACTTTGGGAGGCCGAGGCTGGAGAATCATTTAGGCCAGGAGTTTAAGACCAATCTGGGCAACACAGTGAGAATTTTTTTTTTTTTTTTGAGATGGAGTATTGCTCTGTCGCCCAGGCTGGAGTGCAGTGGCGCGATCTCAGTTCACTGCAAGCTCCGCCTCCCAGGTTCAAGCGATTCTCCGGCCTCAGCCTCCCAAGTAGCCAGGACTACAGGTGCCCGCCACCAAGTCCGGCTAATTTTTTGGTATTTTTAGTAGAGACGGAGTTTCACCGTTTTAGCCACGATGGTCTCGGATCTCCTGACCTCAGATCCACCCGCCTTGGCCTCCCAAAGTGATGGGATTACAGGCGTGAGTCACCGCGCCCGGCCCATAGTAAGGCTTTTATTTTCTACAGAAAATAAACAAAATTAACCAGGCGAAGTGGTGTGTGCTTGTAGTCCCGGCTACTTGGGAGGCTGACGTGGGAGGATCATTTGAGTCTGGGTGGTCAAGGCTGCAGTAAGCTCACACCACTAAACTGCAGCCTGTGTGACAGAATGAGATCCTGTCTCAAAAAACAAAGAACAAATAACTGCTACACATATGAAAATGAACAAATTTCATAAGCTTAAGGAGGTGGCTTCTCAGTTGCAGATACTATTCTACTGCTTGACCTAGGCAGTGGCCACACTCACATAGGTGAAATTCTTTACGAATATTAATAGGATTTTTTTTTTTGAGATGGAGTTTCATTCTTGTTGCCTACGCTGGAGTGCAATGGCACGATCTCGGCTCACTGCAACCTCCGCCTCCCAGGTTCAAGCAATTCTCCTGCCTCAGCCTCCCAAGTAGCTGGGATTACAGGCATGCAACGCCCAGCTAATTTTGTATTTTTAGTAGAGACGGGGTTTCTCCATGTTGAGGCTGGTCTCGAACTCCTGACCTCAGGTGATCTGCCCACCTTGGCCTCCCAAAGTGCTGGGATTACAGGCATGAGCCACTGCACCTGGCAATTAATATGATTTTTGCTTACTTCTGAATACATGTATACTTCAGTGAGGGTATTCCAAGAAACCCCATCCCAACCACAAAAATCCTTATGATTTTAGTACTCTACAAAAACTCATCAAGTGTGTGAAGGAGCTAAAATTTTTTTCAGTTATGCTTTTATTTCAGTTTACATTGTATTAGGAAAAGATCTATTACAGTAGTGCCTGTGTCTTGAGAATGTCAAGCATCCACTGTATTACCACTTCCTTATTATCAAAGCATACAGAAAATTTTCAAATTCTAACAGATTGGCCAGGCGTGGTGGCTCACACCTGTAATCCCAGCACTTTCAGAGGCTGAGGCGGGTACACCTGCGGTCAGGAGTTCAAAACCAGCCTGGCCAACATGGCAAAACACCGTCTCTACTAAAAATACAAAAACAATTAGCTGGGCTTGGTGGTGGGCACCTGGAAGCCCAGCTACTAAGGAGGCTGAGGCAGGAGAATTGCTTGAACCCAGGAGGCAGAGGTTGTAGTGAGCCAAGAGCGCACCATTGTACTCCAGCGTGGGCAACAAGAGCAAAGTTCCGTCTCAAAAACAAAAACAAAAACAAAAATCTACGGGATACATGAAGATGAGTTAGCTTTAAAACAAATTTAACATGAAATTGTAGTATTACTTTCTCCTCCACAATAATCCCCCTTCTACTCATATAAGGTTTTCCATTACTTTAGTTTCATAATTTCTTCATTCTTTTATATGCAGAGGGAAAATACAGACATCCAACAACTCCAATCTACAGTTGTCAAAATTCAGACTTAGTACTGAGGAATGGAATCTGTGTTCTAGTCATGGGGTAAGAAACCAGTTCTCATTCCCAACATTCCCTTGGTTTGCTTTTCTTTTTCTTTTTCTTTTTTTTTTTTTGAGATGTAGTCTTGCTCTGTTGCCCAGAGTGCCGTGGTGCAATCTCGGCTCACTGCAACCTCCATCTCCTAGGTTCAAGCAATTCTCCTGCCTCAGCCTCTTTAGTAGCTGAGATTCCAGGTATGTGCCACCACACCCAGCTACTTTTTTTGTAATTTTAGTAGAGATGGGGTTTCACCATGTTGGCCAAGCTGGTCTTGAACTCCTGACCTCAAGTGATCTGCCCCGCCTTGGCCTCCCAAAGAGATGGAATAACAGGCGTGAGCCACCCCATCTGGCCCCCTCTGTTGGGCTTTCTACTAGGACTTTGGTAGGCTAGTAATGATAAGGATGAGGAATGCCTAGGGGCAGTAAGTATTTAGAAATGGCACAGCCATGTTTTTTGCAGAAGGTACTTGCTATTCCCTAATTAAGAGATTAGGCCTGCATGGTGACTCATGCCTGTAATCCCAGCACTTTGGGAGGCCAAGCTGGGCGGATCATCTGAGTTCAGGAGTTTGAGACCACCCTGGCCAACACAGTGAAACCATCTCTACTGAAAATACAAAAATTAGCTGGGTGTGGTAGCGGGTGCCTGTAATCCCAGCTACTTGGGAGGCTGAGTCAGGAGAATCACTTGAACCCGGGAAGTGGAGGTTGCAGTGAGCCGAGATGGTACCACTGTACTCCAGCCTGGGTGACAGAGTGATACTCTGTCTAAAAAAAGAAAAAAAAAAAAAGAGATTAAGCCCCATTCACATTCATTTCATACCAAGACTGAGCCAGCAAGAAGGCTGATAGTTAAGTCCAATTTCCTAGGAATGAGAAATGAAAAGCCAAGGTAACAAGTAGGCACTGTAAAATTGTTTGTTTTTTTAATGGCAGGTCAAATATCCTGAAACATACATGTATTTTGATAGTCTTCTAATCCCAGTTGAGTTCAAATATTAAAGAAACACACACAAGCTAAGAGAATTCAATATTGTTCCAAGGCACTTACTGAATCTCTGACTAGATGAAAACAAGAACAATTAGGATGAACAATTAGACCGTATATAATATAAAAATAACTTTGCTTACAATTTACAAAATGTATTATTATTACAATCTTTGATCTCTGATAACCTGCAAAGCTGGCTGCATGAATCCAGCAAGTTTAAAATTCAGAAACTATTTTCTAAAACTCCAGGGCAAATAATTTACAAATAAAGTACACAAAGATTTAGACCATGCAGAAATTTCTTACATCTTCTGTTAATAATATTTCGATTGCAACTTTATCAAATTATATACCTACTTGCCCTGTACATATACAAAATAATGCATACATGATAAAACAGAAAAAGAGTAGTCCTTAAACTCAATATATCATAAAAGTATTACTATATTAACATGTCTACAAGCAGCGTGTAACAGGGTTAAGAGATATTAAGGCAATAATACTTGTGAAGTTTCAAAATAAACCGTATGTAATACTTTTTCCTAAGTGTAGTATAAGGCAGGTAGATGGTCCCAGCAAAAAATATTAAGGTAACAATCTACACTGCTATTAGTCCCACATATTAAAGATGGAATACTATAAATCTGGCTTTCAGTGGCACCTGAATTTTCCAGTATAACTTAAAAGTGTCTTTTAGCTCCCTGAATCATGTCCATTCTGAAGGTGGATCTCTTGGTCCTTTGGGTTTTCCACATCGATTACCAAAACCTACAGTGAAAACACCATAATAACTAGTCAGTGTTCAGAAATACTTTTAAACTACTAAAAACCATGTCCACAGACATTCTCATTTTCTGGAACAAAGAAATTTCCACAAGGGAATTTAGAATTTAAGCCAAACAAAACTCTGTAAATGCAAAACAACTGTAAATTTATCTGGGGTGACTGAAAATGATTGCTTCTTTTAAAAATCTTATGCTGAAAATAAAACCAATTTTATCACAATGTAAGGAAAACATCCAAGATAATTTAGTCTGTCCAACACAAAAGATTTTTTTAATATACTGCAGTTTTCTATTTTAGTTTTTAATCTCAATGTCAAATAGAATTAAGTGTTTCATTTATTTCATGACTAGTCCAAGCAACTTTGGAAAATCATATATTTTATTCTTGGCAAGTGTCACTTCACAATGGCAAATGAGCTTTTCTCATTCTTGCCAGTGTTACTTACTTACTAAAAATTATTTATTAAACAAATTACCAATATCTGTGGCTTCTGTTGGACTTTCTGATGTTTGTTCTCTCTTGTCACTGAAAGTAGGTGGACATTCTATACACATCTCATAGTGAATACCTCCCGCTGGATGATCTAAATAGCAACACAAAACCTTTGTTAATCACCATGCTTTGCAGCATCATATATATACAACTCTTTAATTTTTTAAATGTTGGCAAGCATGAAAAGAGAAAATTTTCTCTCCTGGGCACCATAATTTTACAGGTCAAGATCAATATAAATACAAGTGTAGTGAGCACAGAAAATCATGTCAGGTATTATTGTAGTCACACAGAAATCTGCAGTGAGTACTTCTGCAACATGAGGATTCTCATTATTCTTATTTCACAAATCTAGGTCTTGACATACTACATTCCCTTAAGGTAGCTATACTATATGCCTATGTTCTAAGGGAATAATTGCAACTGAAATGCCTTTGTATAGAAATCAACAAGGTCAGTCCAGGAGCGGTGACTCACACCTGTAATCCCAGCACTTTGGGAGGTCGAGGCGGGTGGATCACGAGGTCAGGAGATTGAGACCATCCTGACTAACACGGTGAAACCCCATCCCTACTAAAAAAATACAAAAAAATTAGCTGAGTGTGGTGGTGGGCGACTGTAGTCCCAGCTACTCGGGAGGTTGAGGCAGGAGAATGGCGTGAACCCGGGAGGCAGAGCTTGCAGTGAGCCAAGATCGCGCCACTGCATTCCAGCCGAGGCGACAGAGCGAGACTCCATCTCAAGAAAAGAAAAAAAAAGAAATCAACAAAGTAAAGGTTAATTAATGAAATATTTCCACCCTGAAATAACAACACAACTTTTTTTTTAGACAGAGTTTCCCTCTTGTTGCCCAGGTTGGAGTGCAATGGCGCAATCTCAGCTCATTGCAACCTCCACCTCCTGGGTTCAAGGGATTCTCCTGCCTCAGTCTCCCTAGGAGCTGAGATTATAGGCGGATGCCATGATGCCCAGCTACTTTTTTATTTTTAGTAGAGATGGGGTATAACCATGTTGCTCAAGGCTGGTTTCAAACTCCTGACCTCAGGTGATTGCCCGCCTTGGCCTCCCAAAGTGCTGGGATTATAGGTGTGAGCCACCACGCCAGATCTAATAACTACTTTGAAAGTTTTATGTTGTTTAGATTGTAGTTTACTCTTTAATTACCAATGTTCAACATTAGTAACAAAAGAAATTAACTACTATAATTCATTCCTTCTTTCACAATCTTGAACATACCCCATACCTCCATGAGGAACCTTTCTGGAAACTTGGAATACAAGTAAAATAACAGACAATCCCCATCCTCAAGATGCTTACAGTCTGGAAAGGAGCCCACAGACCTTTTTTTTTTTTTTTTTTTTTTTTGAGATGGAGTTTTGCTCTTGTCACCCAGGCTAGAGTGCAATGGCACGACCTCGGCTCAGTGCAACCTCCACCTCCTGGTTCAAGTGATTTTCCTGCCTCAGCCTCCCGAGCAGCTGGGATTACAGGTGCTCGCCACATTTTTGTATTTTTAGTAGAGATGCGGTTTTGTCATGTTGGCTAGGCTGGTCTCGAACTCCTGATCTTGTGACTGCCTGCCTCGGCCTCCCAAAGTGTTGGGATTACAGGCATGAGCCACCACACCAGGCCCCACAAACTTCTTAAAGAAAATAAAGCTAGAGAACAATAAACTAGAAGATAAGTAGTTTAGGTCTTGCAAGTCACGTAAGATCACTGTCACATATTCTTCTTTGGTTTTGTTAGTTTCATTGTTCTTCTTTTTAAACAACTCTTTAAAAACATAAAAGCCATTTGTTTAGCTCAAGGGCATAATAAACATTAGGGCTATAGGCCGTGCAATGCCAAACCCTGGTCTAGTAGGAGACACAGAGAGATATATTAATTATTATAGCAGTGTGATAAGCTTTTAAATAAAATTATGCATAACGTGCAATGGAGACAAAGAGGAGAGGCATTTATATGAGACTAGTGGTGGTGAGATATTCAGAGCAATGTTCCAGGAGGAAATGATGATCCTAGACTAAACAGCCTCCATTTTCTCTGTGAAGTAAAGGTCACGTAAGAGTTAGACGGATTCCAGTCCAGGCTGGCCTGGCTCTAAAGCTTCCACTATTTTCTTTTTGAGGTGGAGTTTCACTCTGCCACTTAGGCTGGAGTGCAGTGGTACAATCTTGGCTTACTGTAGCCTCCGTCTCCCAGGTTCAAGCGATTCTCCTGCCTCAGCCTCCGGAGCAGCTGGGATTACAGGTGCACACCACCATGCCCGGCTAATTTTTGTATTTTTAGTAGAAATAGGGTTTCACTCATGTTGGCCGGGCTGGTCTCGAACTCCTAATCTCAAGTGATCCACCTGCCCTGGCCTCCCCAAAGTGCCAGGATTACAGGTGTGAGCCACTGTGTTCAGCCCTGCTATTTTCTTTATAAAAAGGTATAGAAAGTAATATCATTTATAAGATGGAACAGACCCATTAGGCCAAGATCCAGAATATAATCTTGAGAGAAGAGCTGAAGCGAAATGGAGGGTAGGGGCAAAGGCAACAGGTGAACTGAAGACATTATACAGGCTAGGATGTTTGATGAGTTACTTACATGGTCACTGACTTTAATAATAACTTTATCTATTTTAGTACGATATGACAGTAATAGGAATATGGTAGAAAAAAATTCAAACTAGGCATTGCAACACTGGTTTGAGCTATATAATTTTATTGGTCTTCGCAAATAAACGAAAAAGTACTAAAAGGAAGATTTCTAAAACAATAGGTTTCTACAAAGCCAATTCCATCATGTGGGTAGATTTGGGGCATTTATGTAAGCTGGGATTTAACTTCTAGGTGTTTTTAAAAACAGAAAATAAAAAACAGAAAAGTATTTTTAAAAATCTCTTTCCCATTAGCCTGTAACTATTGATAGTAAATGCACCCATGATTTTCCAGATCAATACTACTATCTGGTGGTAATAATTAATTTGGAAGAATTATAGTACAATATTAAGCTTCTAGAAGAGTTGTCCTAGACATTTTCACATACAGAAATAACTAAATAGCATGAACAATGAAGCACGATATTTTGTAGAAATTAATCTATAAAATCTATAGTAAAAAGGAAAAAAAAAAAAAAAATCTAACGACTTACCACATTTCTCATTTTCAGAGGTTATCAAGCCCTAGGAGGAAGACATTTAATATCTATTACGATACATTCATTTTATATACAAATAATAGAAAGCTGGGTCTGTTATGGATATATATCCCAAGAAATCAAGGCCTATCATTTTCAGCATCAGAGGAAAAGCAAACAATTGTGCTTTTAATTAGGCTTAAAATTTTTAAATGTTACACTGTTTCTACTTGGAGTAAATGTTTCTGGATGAGCACTGAAAAGCATGGGCTATTGCATGAAGGAACACACAGCTGTGTTTTGCCAGTCACTATTACTGATTATATCATTATTGTATTTTATGTGTCAATTAAAATACATCATGTTTTAGAATCAAATATAAGATGTAGCTCAATTCCAGAGATATTCAAGTATGGGAGAAAATATAAAAAAGTATTAATGTTAATAAAAAATGCTATCTCCTATGGACAAATTTGTTGTTGTTGAGACAGGGTTTCACTCTGTCACTCAGGCTGCAGTGCAGTGGAGCGATCATGGCTCACTGCAGTCTTGACCTCTGGGGCCCAAGCAATCCTCCCATCTCAGCCTCCCAAAACGCTGGGACCACAGACACGTGCCACCACACCTGGCTAATTTTTAAAATTTTTGTAGAGATAAAGTCTCCAAATGTTGCCCAGGATGGTCTTGAACTCCTGGGCTCAAGTGATCCTTCTGCTTGGCCTCCCAAGGTGCTGTGATTACAGGAGTGAGCCATCATGGCACGCCCTCAAAATATTTAATTGCCAAAACATTTCTCGAATGTCAAAGAAATGCCAGGTAGCCAGAAAAAAACAAAAGAAGTGACTATGTGCCTAGTGTTATAATGGAAAGCATCTAGAAATGTAAGAAATAATTAGAACCCTGAAAATAGTAACTCCTATTTCATTCATACCTTCAAAATTACTTGAAACATGACATAATTTACTTATTTCAAAAACAGCTTGAGAAAATAACACTTTAAAGTGATAGTTGTATGTAGATCAGGTTACCCTTTTAAAAAATTTCAGATCCTACCTTTTATATGTGCTTTTCATCTGAAATCTTAGCATAAGAAATGCTGATTAAAAATTACAAACTATATTTAACGATCTTAAGACGACAGCTATTCAACAAGTGCAAGATTAGTTAACAAAAGAGTAAAAATGTTAAGCTATAACCATTCCAATTCCAAAAGGACTCACTTCAGACTTTTTTTGTTCAGATCGTTCCTGACTTTGAAGTTCACTCCATTCCGATCTTATAGGTGTATCTGAGAAAAATGAAATCTTATCGTTATTAACACCTTGAATTTTTGATATTTCTTTGCATTAAAGTAAAACAAAAAACAGATCCTAAAGATTTTAGAAACTATCACTTCCACAAAAATCTTGTAGTTTCTGGGTAAGCATATTTCTGAAGTTTCTAAAAAAAAAAAAAGTTGTAGTTTCTATTAATTCGAGAACATTCTTTTATGTTTCCTTCCTTCAAAACCTAAGTAAATGAATTCAGTCATCAGAGTTTATTATAGTCTGTAGATAATGTGACAAGTGAAGTATACTGCTTAATCTATAGATAATGTGACAGACTTAGACAAGTGAAGTATACCGCTTCATTGTTTTCAACATTCTTTTTAGTTGTTGTTGAGACAGGGTCTCACTCTGTTGACCAGGTGCGATCTCGGCTCAGTGCAGCCTCAACCTCCCAGGCAATCTTCCCATCTCAGCCTCTTGAGTAGCTGGGACTATAGGTGCATATCACCTTGCCTGGCTAATTTTTGATTTTATACAGACAGGGTTTTGCCATGTTGCCCAGGCTGGTCTCAAACTCCTAGGGCAACATGGAACAGAGATCCACCTGCTTTGACTTCCTACAGTGCTGGGATCACAGGCATAAGCCACTGTGCCCAGTTCTTCAACATTTATCTTAAAATCAGTCAAAATTCACTTTGGGAGGCCGAGGCAGGCAGATCACTTGAGGTCAGGAGATCGAGACCAGCCTGGCCAACATGGTGAGACCCTATCTCTACTAAAAAATAAAAAAAACCTTAGTTGGGAGTGATGGTACATGCCTCTAATCACAGCCGCTCAGGAGTCTGAGGCAGGAGAACAGCCTGAGCCCAGATCGTGCCATTGCACTCCAGCCTCAGTGACAGAGTGGAACTCCATCTCAAAATAAAACAAAACGAGGCCAGGCATGGTGGCTCACGCTTGTAATCCCAGCACTTTGGGAGGCTGAAACAGGCGGATCACGAGGTCAGGAGATTGAGGCCATCCTGGCTAACACAGTGAAACCCTGTCTCTACTAAAAAAAATACAAAAAAATTAGCCGGGTGTGGTGGCGGGCACCTGTAGTCCCAGCTACTCAGGAGGCTGAGGCAGGAGAATGGCGCAAACCTGGGAGGCGGAGCTTGCAGTGAGCCGAGACTGCGCCACTGCACTCCAGCCTGGACGACAGAGACTCTGTCTAAAAAATAAAAAATAAATAAATAAAACGAAATGAAACAAAACAAAAATCAGTCAAAATTAATATATTGGTAAAATGTACTTAGACTAGTGAGCACCTCCACTGAGCATGAGACACTGTTAAATATAATCAAGCTGTTTCTGCACTCTTTTTTAGAGGATTAATAGGGAGAAGTACATTATCAATGTTTTAAGGTATCATCACTTTCTCCCAGTTCTGATACTCCAGTGGTCTTTTTTTTTTTCCTTCCCCTGACGGGGTCTCACTCTGTTACCCAACTGGAGTACAGTGGCACGATCATGGCTTACTGCAGCCTCCAATTCCAGGGATCAAGTAATCCTTCTTCAGTCTCCTGAGTAGCGAGGACCACAGGCACATGTCACCACGCCTGGCTAATCTTTTATTTATTTATTTTTTGAGACGGAGTCTTTTGCTCTTATTGCCCAGGCTGGAATGCAATGGCATGGTCTCAGCTCACTGGTCTCAGCTCACTGCAACCTCTGCCTCCTGGGTTCAAGCAGTTCTCCTGCCTCAGCCTCCCAAGCAGCTGGAATTACAGGTGCCCACCACCACAACTGGATACTTTTTTCATTTTTAGTAGAGAGGAGGTATCACTATGCTGCCCAGGCTGGTCTCAAACTCTTAGGCTCAAGCAATCCTCACACCTTGAACTCCCAAAGTGCTGCGATTACAGGTGTGAGCCAATGTGCCCAGTCTTCTCCAGGGGTCTTAAGTGTCTTTCAGTTAACACCAATCCAGTGATGCCCACCCAACAGAAATGTTTACTGACCTAAACCTAAGGAAAGCAATTAATGTCTTCATAAATGCGTGCTACTTTTTTTTTTTTGAGACAGAGTCTTGCTGTTGCCCAGGCTGGGTGCAATGCCATGATCTTGGCTCACTGCAACCTCTGCCTCTGGGGTTCAAGCGATTCTCCTGCCTCAGCCTCCCGACTACCTAGAACTACAAGTGCGTGCCACCATACACAGCTAATTTTATGTATTTCTAGTAGAGACAGAGTTTCACTGTGTTAGCCAGGATGGTCTTGATTTCCTGACCTCGTGATCCGCCCACCTCAGTCTCCCAAAGTGGCAGGATTATAGGCATGAGCCAATAAGTGTTACTTTTAATGAATGAAAATATACCAGACTGCAAATACACTTACAATTGCATTTGTTTATTTTTTTGAGATGGAGTTTCACTTTTGTTGCCCAGGCTGGAGTGCAATGGCACGATCTCAGTTCACTGTAATATCTGCCTCCCAGGTTCAAGTGATACTCCTGCCTCAGCCTCCCAAGTACCTGGGATTACAGGCATGTGCCACCACACCTGGCTAATTTTGTATTTTTAGTAGAGACGGGGTTTTTCCATGTTAGTCAGGCTCGTCTCGAACTCCTGATCTCAGGTGATCGTGCATCTCAGCCTCCCAAAGTGCTGAGATTACAGGTATGTGTCACTGCATCTGGCTTTATAATTGTATTTATTTACTTATTTAATTTTTGAGACGGAGTCTTGCTTTCCGCCCAGGCTGGAATACAATGGCGCAATCTTGGCTCACTGCAATCTCTGTCTACTGGGTTCAAGTCATTCTCTCCAGCCTCAGTCTCTCAAGTAGCTGAGATTAGAGGCGTCGGCCACCATGTCCAGCTAATTTTTATAGTTTTAGTAGAGATGGGTTTCACCATGTTGGCTAGGCTGGTCTCGAACTCCTGACTTCAGGTGATCCACCCACCTAGGCCTCCCAAAGTGCCAGGATTACAGGCTTGAACCACCGCGCCCAGCCTATAATTATAGTTAAGTGAATTCTGATATCTAACATAAATGCAGTAATTTCTATCAATCTTAACAAGTAAAAAAATCATTTAAAAGAATTTCTCAAAGAATTAAAAGCATGTCAATATCAATTTACTTGTTTTTGAACTTAATTATGCAGCACAATAGCTCATAGATTAAAATCAGGCATGTTTTTCAGAGCTTATTAGTAGAATATGAAGTAAATGTAAAAGCAAAAGAGACACTCACTATGTTCACTTGCTAACACAAAAGATTCAGGAGTTCTTTCAGGTAGGGGAGGAGGTGAATCTTCACTTACATCAACATCTAAATTAAACACATAAAAATTTAGGCAAATTATTAAAAATTAACATGTCAGCTAAACAAAATCAGAGAGCTTTCTTGACATTCTAAAATTTCCTGTCACAAGTATCTAGATCAGTTTTTAAAAATGCAAAAAAAAAAAAAAATGCAAGAAACCATTTCCACTCAACTCATTATCAGGAAGAATTATGATGCTTACTGAGCAAAGATACTGCATACAGAAAATGACTCTCTCCCATGACTTTCCTGCCACTCTACAGACATCATTCAGTTCTCCAAGCCTGAAGGGAATCTTCAGTAGAGAAGTCAGCTGGCAAGTGACTTCTCTACTGATCTTACTGATGCTTTGTGTCCAAAAAGGAAAGCTTTGGTCATTTGCGTTATGAAACGCCTAAGCCAGTGTTTACCAAACAGGATTCAACGGCTTAACACCTTTCATGATTTTTTCCATATTATGTAACATGTGTCCTATTCACTTTTAAAGTCAGACTCATTTTAAACTTAACTGTGTACCTCAGTCATGTTTTAAACAGCAATAGCTGAAATAACATTGGAAATAGTAGTTATTTTTCCAAAACAGGTAAAGATATAGCTATTAAAGTTTTATAAAAAATCTTCATTTATTTATTGCTGAAGATTTTGTGTACAGAGGCACATTGAGAATGCTGACTGAAGCTATATACAGGTTTTTCACTAGTAGAAACAAAATTAGCTCTTGGGAAAAATAGTGCATTAAGTAAGCCTCATCGGTTGGCTTTACTATGGCTTAAGGTAAATGAGTGCATTTGATCTTTGAGTTTTCACTGGAAGCACAGAAAGAAAATATGAGGATACAATTCTGTGTGTGAACTCTCAGGTTGGGGAGGGTGGGATAAAGAAAAAGAAATGTGATGGTCCTATTTTGTCTTGAGCCTTGCCCATCATTCTTAAATGAACACAGTTTTGCCATGATACTCTACTATTTTACCACACCTCATGGGCTATGCATAAGTCTTTTCAATTTTCAACACACATGAGGTGAGTATGATTGCTTTTGCCCCTCCTACATTTATTTAGCTGGAGACACAAGAAAATACAGCCTCTGGGTCCTGCTGAAAGAAGAGTTCCAGTCCAATACTTGATACATCTACAAAGAGTACCAGAACTCTCTCTTGCCACTAAAGAACTATCTACCTTATCCAGTAGTGGTAGTTTGAGTTATCACCATATGTCTCCTCGCCCTCTTGTTACTAATAGCGCACAGTGAAGAGATGGCTGTCGGAAGGAAGGGACACATAATCTTGGCATTCTGGTACCATTTCATAAATTAAATGAACAAAACAAAAAGGGCAGTTCAGCCCTTTTTCTATCAGTTATCTTTCAGAAACTCTGTGTTTTTCTCTCATGACAGTTCTCACCCTTAAAAACTTATATTTTCTAAGTGTGGCCCTTGCTTTGCAAATGCATGTTTCTCCCTGGAACTCTGGATTGCCTTTCCTGTTAAAAACTTTTGTTTTAGAGGTTATCTAACCAGATACTGCATATTTTACATAGGCTTTTGCAAATCATACACTGTATGGGGCCTTCTGTAGTTGAATCTGAGAAATCTTTCAGGAGGCCTAAGTCATGACTGAAATTGGAATTGATAGCCAGGAATTTTTGTCAGGCAGTAACTTATGCAGAAGTATTTTTTAGGTATCAATACAAAATTATTCCATTACAGTCATGCACTACATAATGACGTTTTCATCAACAAGACGGTGTAAACAACAGTGGTCCTGTAAGATTACGATACCACATTTTTACTGTACCTTTTCTATGTTTAGATACACAAATACTTACCATTGTGTTACAACTGTTCAGTACAGTAATATGTTATACACGTTTATAGCCTAGGAGCAAGAGGCTACGCTGTATGGCCCAGATGCGTAGTATACCATACCATTTAGGTTTGTGTAAATACATTCTATGACATTCACACAATGGCAAAATTGCCTAATGACATATTTTTCTTAGAACATATCCCTGCCATTAAGAAATGTATGACTGTAATTCACTAACAAGTTCTAGGACCAAAAAATCCCCCCAAAACTCTAATTCTGGTGCCAATGGTTCTATAAGATAATGATCTACAAAGGAAATAATAATCTATAAGGTAAATAAACAATCTTATAAAGTAAATAATCTATATGGTAAAAATTTGGCAACACATTAAAAGTAAGACTACTTGTAGTTACGCTGCAACAAAGAACATTTACACACAGGAGAATCTTCAGTTAATATCAAACCAATAACAGTTAAGGTTGAGTAAAAAGAAACCAGAAATCATATTTATAGTGATTTTTGCTTTGAAATACAAAACCAAACAAACAGAAATGAGCTGGCACATAGTAGGCTGCTTTTAGCTATATCCTACTCTTTTCTTTTTTTTTTTTTGAGACAGGGTCTCCCTCTGTTGCCCAAGCAGAGTACAGTGATACAATTATGGCTCACTGCAGCCTTGAGCTCCTAGGCTCAAGTGATATTCCTACCTCAGCCTCCAGAGTAGCTGGGACCACAAGTGTGCACCACCACGCCCAGCTAGTTTTTTATCTTTTGTAGAGATTGGGTGTCACTATGTCACCCAGACTGGTTATGAACACCTGGGCTCAGATGAATTTCCCGCCTCAGCCTCCCAAAGTGCTGGGATTTACAGGCATGAGCCACCAACAGACTTGTCACGTAGTAGTAACTCTTTTTTTTTTTTTTTTTTGAGGCGGAGTCTCGCTCTGTCGCCCACACTGGAGTGCAGTGGCCGGGTCTCAGCTCACTGCAAGCTCTGCCTCCCAGGTTTACACCATTCTCCTGCCTCAGCCTCCCGAGTAGCTGGGACTATAGGCGCCCGCCACCTCGCCCGGCTAGTTTTTTTGTATTTTTAGTAGAGACGAGGTTTCACCGTGTTAGCCAGGATGGTCTCGATCTCCTAACCTCGTGATCCGCCCGTCTCGGCCTCCCAAAGTGCTGGGATTACAGGCTTGAGCCACCGCGCCTGGCCTGTAGTAGTAACTTTTAATGAGCGTATCATATCATGCATCTTTCTGGCCCTCACCAAATTCTATTTCCAGTAATTTTTTTTTTTAAACAACAAAAATAAAACTTCCTAAGTACAATATACCACATGCTTGATATACTAAAAAAGCCCAAAATGAAAATTTCTTATCTATGTATTTTCTTATATAGTTATAGCTAAGCAGTTATATTTCAAATTCTGAAGTTGAGGAACAAAAGACATTAGCAATTTAAAATTATGGTAAACTGGTAAAGTAATATCTATTATGCTAATTATGATCTTCTAAAGATCCTTCAAATAAAACAAAGATGAATCAAGAAAAGAGAAATCTGTAATTTAAGCAACTAGTTTAAGACTGTTACCTGGCTAGGCACGGTGGCTCATGCCTGTAATCCTAGCAATTTGGGAGGCTAAGGCGGGTGGATTTTATGAGGTCAGGAGATCGAGACCATCCTGGCTAACATGGTGAAACCCCGTCTCTACTAAAAATACAAAAAATTAGCCGGGCGTGGTGGCACATGCCTGTAATCCCAGATACTCGGGAGGCTGGGGCAGGAGAATCGCTTGAACTTGGGAGACAGAGGTTGCAGTGAGCCAAGATGGCGCCATTGCACTTCAGTCTGGGCAATAAGAGCAAAACTCCATCTCAAAAAGACTGTCATCTATTCTACCAAATACACTCTCAAGTTAAAAAATACAGTATATGTGAGTCAGAGAAAACAAAAGCACTACAGTATGGGTGGCGTATAATGGGTTAGAAATAGAAAATAATCTTTCAAGGCCAGGGGTGGTAGCTCACGTCTGTAAATCCCAGCACTTTGGGAGGCCTAGGTGGGCAGATCACTTGAGGCCAGGAGTTTGAGATCAGCCTGGCAAACATAACGAAACCCCGTCTCTACTAAAAACACAAAAATTAGCTGTGTGTGTTGCTGCACACCTGTAATCCCAGTTACTGAAGAGGTTGAGGTGGTAGATCGCTTGAGCCCAGGAGGCGGAGGTTTTATGCAGTGAGCCAAGATCACCGCACTGCACTCCAGCCTGGGTGACAGTGAGACTCTGTCTCAAAAAAATAAAAACAAGGCAGGGTGCCAGTAACTCATGCCTGTAATTCCAGCACTTTGGGAGGCTGATGTGGGCGGATCATGAGGTCAAGATATCGAGACCATCCTGACCAATATTTTGAAATCCTGACTCTACAAAAAAATACAAAAATTTGCTGGGCATGGTAGCAGGCACATGTAATCTCAGCTACTTGGGAGGCTGAGGCAGGAGAATCGCTTGAACCAGGAGAATCGCTTGAACCGGGGAAGTGGAGGTTGCAGTGAGCCGAGATCGCACCACTGCACTCTAGCCTGAGCAACAGTGCAAGACTGTCTCAATATATATATATATATGTATATACATATATATATTTCAAGGTCACAGTACTTATTTTGCCTGCACATTATAAATAGCAGTCTGTATGTGTCACTACCAAAGTTCACTGATAGGTAAGTGACCACTGATAATATATCAATAAATAGCTTTAAAATTTATATGTTTACTCTCAACTTTAGGGTCTGTTTCAGATGGAAGCCATCATTACTTTTAGCAGATCAAAGAGGACTTTCAAGAAGCAATAATACACTTTGGGAATTGAGTGCATGCATTATCTTGAAATGCTAAGAGTGCTAAAAAAAAAGTAATTCTTTAAATAATAGCTTTGATGACTAGGTATGCACATAGCCCACTCACTACTGAATGAATTAAACTGCCCATATTCTATTGAGCAGTTTGCAGTATTGTTCCTGGGTTAAACTCAGGGTTGGAAACAGCCCTATTTGGAAGCATTTGTGAAGATAGTAAAAACAAACAAACAAAAAAAGGTAATCTGTAGTTAAAGGAACAGTAAAAAGATTACTAGATATTTAGGAGAAACATGGGTGACATTATATGGCCAACCAAGACATTCTACAGTATTTTTGCCACTGTTATTTTAAGTGATTCTTCCCTAAATTATTTCTAATTATTCAGTCAGATAAATTTTTGACCAATACAAAAACAGTAAGATCTATAATAGAGAAGAAAAATAAAATAAATTATCCAGTTATAACTACTAAAATATTTTAGAAACACCCAGTAATATAATGTGATCAAATTGTTAACAATAAATTAAAAGCTTATTTTAAAAAATTAGTATCTAAGAGAGATTTTGCTATAGGTTCTATGGTATAGTATGGAATAAAACATAATAAATCAATAAAGTTAAAGTGCTTAAAACAGTGACTGGCACATAGTAGACATTTAAGTATTTGACACTATATTATTACCTTTTTCAGCACCTGAATGTATTGTTCCTGCTATATTATGTCTAGCAATGGACATTGGCAATACTTTCCTAGTAGAAATGCTTTCATTACTAGTGGCAGCAGAAACTGTGGCACTTGCTGTTGAAATATTGGTTTTATTCTGGGTCACAGCACCATCAGAGTTTCTTTCATCTGAGTCCGAGTCATCAGAGTGAAGTGGATTAGTAAAACTGAGGGGTGTTCTGAAGAGTGGTGAAGTGTTATCATGATCTACAACATCAGGGGTTTCAACTTGTGTTGAAGGACTCGGTGTTAAACTCACAGTTTTCATAGTTTGACAGTGGATATCTGAGGAATTGCCTTTAGATAAATCAGGTATGGGTATGGCATTTTCAGGTCCTTGAAATGACCACGTTACATGTCCTTTCTCATCAAGAGGCAAGCGGTCTGGCCTTGGAGGTGTGTCTGAATTCTGGGATTCTTCTGATGGAGTAACTGAAACTTTGTTTGATTGTGTTACACTGCAGTCCACACAAGAATTCTGAGAAGTATCACTGACATTTAGATCTGAACTTAATTCCTGTGGCTTAGAGATTTTATCAGTTGTACAAGGTGAAGCAGATTTAATTTTAATTGCATGTCCCCTATTTAAAAGTGTGTTCCCATCAAAACTTTTTGGTCCCTCTTGGAGAGGGACCTTCTTAATCTCGAAACTTAAATTTCGTTCCAATTTTTTATCTATCTGTTCAATTGTTGATTCATTTTTCCCTGGAAGTTCTGTTGGTTTACTATAGTTTCTGTTGAGGTCTGCTGAATGTTGTTCTGATGAAACCATATGTAACACTGGCTTTGGGTGGTATCTATCATTGTCCTGCCACACAGTAGTGACTGTTGGAAAAGCTGAAGGGGGCGAAGGTGTCAAGATGGGTGGCACTGGATGAGGTTCCGGTGGCTGCAGTATTTCTTCTTTAGCATCCCCTTCAACAAGGCAACTGAAAAACAAATATTTAAAAAGGGCATTTTAAGACTGTTAAACAAGTTGATACAGGAGAATTATGTAGCTAAGACTAGTATATTAAGAGCCATTAGAATCTGGTTGTGAAAACTGTAATTTTTCAGACTAAGAAAATTTAATGTTCATCAAGGTAATACATATACTATTTAAAAAGACTTTTAATGCAAGACTTTTAATGAAAAACATAGTCTCTGCCCCGTAGCCCTCCTGTTAGCCAGAGGCATCCACTTTGAATTTTTTTTTTTTTTTACAGCTGCTTCTAAAATTTACCTCTGTATTTCAGACTATTTCAAAAGTTATTTCTTGATCTCTATTTCACACATTTTCTACTGACTTCCTACTGTGGAAGTGTCCTTCTCTATCTTTCCAATACTGTTACATTGTAATTTTTCGTTACCTCAGTCATATGACTGCAGATATTATTCACATCTATGACACCATGATTTCATACCTTTTCTTCTATAATGTCTTGTTTTCCCCTAACGACTGCCTTGGGTTTCTGATCCTTAGCTCTCTATGCACTATCAGTTACTCAGCTTTTCTTCTAACTTTCTTGCAGATTGGTATACCTCCTCTCAATAATGACAAACACACACAGTAACTATCAATACCACAGACATCCTTCTTAGTAACTTTTGGCCTCCTGCTCCAGTGTGGACTACTGGTTCCCTAAGCCACCACAGAGCTAATGTTCTCTCTGGTTTCAGATTCTCCTGTTTCCCAGGTCCCATCTTCCTCTTTCTGGGTATGCTCTTTTGTTTGGGTGGGTTACAACCTCTAGTTGCCTTTATTTTTTTCCTTAAAGAAATGGGGGCCAGGCACCGTGGCTCACGCCTGTAATCCCAGCACTTTGGGAGGCCAAGGTGCGTGGATTGCTTGAGCTCAGGAGTTTGAGACCAGCCTGAGCAACGTGGTAAAACTCCATCTCTACTAATAATACAAAAATTTGCCAGGTGTGGTGGCACACACCTGTAGTCCCAGCTACTTGGGAGGCTGAGGCAGGAGAATTGCTTGAGTCCGGGACGTGGAGATGGCACGGAATTGAGATCGCGCCACTGCACTCCAGTCTGGGCGATGGAGCAAGACTGTCTCAAAAAAAAAAAAAAAAGAGAGAGAGAGAGAAAGGCTGGGCACTGTGACTTACTTGGAGTTCACAATCAGCCTGGGCAATATGGCAAAACCGTGTGTCTTCAACAAATACAAAAAATTAACTGGGTATGGCAGTGTGTGCTTATAGTCCCAGCTACTAGGAAGGCTGAGGTAGGAGGATCACCTGAGCTTAGGGAGGTAAAGGCTGCAGTGAGCTGTGATCATGCCACTGCACTCTAGCCTGGGTGAAAGAATGAGAGCCTGTCTCAAAAAAAAAAAAAAAAAAAAAAAAAAAGATAGGGTTTACTATGTTGCCCAGGCTTTGTTGCTTTTTAAGAACTTTATATGATGCAAACTTCTTGAGGGCTTATATATTCAAGTTTTTGTTTTTCTTTTGAGATAGAGTCTCGTTCTGTTACCCAGGCTGGAGTGCAGTGGCACCATCTTGGCTCCTTGGAACCTCTACCTCCTGGGTTCAAGCAATTCTTGTGCTTCAACCTCTTGAGTAGCTGTGACTACAGGCACATGCCACTATACCTGGTTAATTTTTGTATTTTTAGTAGAGACGGGGTTTTGCCATGTTGGCCAGGCTGGTCTCGAACTTCTGGCCTCAAGTGATTTGCCTACCTCGGCTCCCGCAAAGTGCTGGGATTACAGGGGTGAGCCACCGGATCTCACCTCAGAGTTTTTGCTTTTTTTTTTTTTTCCCCAGGTGATCAACCTTTTAATTATCCAACCAGATAATTGGCAGTAATCACATGGTACACCAGGTTTCCTTAAACGAGACTCTGTGGCCTGGACATGGTGGCTCACGCCTGTAATCCCAACACTTTGGGAGGCCAACGTGGGCGGATCACAAGGTCAGGAGTTCGAGACCAGCCTAACCAACATGGTGAAACCCCGTCTCTACTAAAAATACAAAAATTAGCCAGGCATGGTAGCGTGCGCCTGTAATCCCAGCTACTCAGGAAGCTGAGTCAGGAGAAATCACTTGAATCCGGGAGGTGGAGGTTGCAGTGAGCTGAGATCACGCCACTGCACTCCAGCCTGGGTGACAGAGTGAGAGTCTGTCTCAAAATAAATAAATAAATTAAATAAATAATTTTATCAGTGAAGTTCAGATTCTCTAGACACATTCCAATATTCCTAGAATAGGACATGAGAAAATAAATGAATATCTCCAGAATATCAACCATACTACAACGACAGCAATATTCTAATAAGATATTCCTATATCTGTTAAAGTTTTACAAGTAGATTCTTCTTCTTTATTTTTTTTTGAGACAGAGTCCCACTCTGCCACCTGGGCTGGAGTACAATTGCACAATCTTGGCTCACTACAACCTCTGCCTCCAGGGCTCAAGCCATCCTCCCAGTTTAGCCTCCCAAGTAGCAGCGACTACAGGTGTGCACTACCACACCTGGCTAAGTTTTGTATGCTTTGTAGAGATGTGATTTTGCCATGTTCTTGTTGCCCAGACTGATCTCAAACTCCTAAATTCAAGCAATTCACCTGCCATGTCCTCCCAAAGAGCTGGGATTACAGGTGTGAGGCACTGCACCTGGCCTCCAAGTAGGTTCTTAATCTGAAAGAATAGCTATCAAATTTTTGTAATCTAAAATAAAAAATAATTGCAGACACCTCCTACAATTTATAAAGCATATACAAAGACCAATAGGTTATCCTAAGAACATATCATAATACAAATAGAAAATATGAGTTTTAAAAGGATGAAATAAAGTTTTGATATAAATTGAGGTGTATTATTTTCCCGACATGTACATGAGACCACTTTTCCATAATCAGTATTTTATGTACTTATTTTTTATTGAGACAGAGTCTCATTCTGTCTCCCAGGCTGAAGTGCAGTGGTGCGATCTCAGCTTACTGCAACCTCCGCTTCCCAGGTTCAAGTGAATCTCCTGCCTCAGCCTCATGAGTAGCTGGGACTACAGGCATGCGCCATGATGCCCGGCTAATTTTTGTATTTTTGGCAGAGACAGGGTTTCGCCACATTGGCCAGGCTGGTCTTCTAACCTCAAGTGATCCACCCTCCTTGGGCTCCCAAAATGCTGGGATTATAGGTGTGAAACACCATGCCCAGCCTCATGACCAGTATTTTAGAGATTTACTTGATTAACAAACCCCATATATCCTCAACAGTGCCTTTTTCACAGGGTAGTTTGGAGAATTAAATGAGTTAACATCTGAACAACAATTAGAACAGAGCTTGACAGATATCAAATATGATATATGGGTTTGTTAATCGAGTATTTTCCAAGTTTTTAATTGAAAAAATCTTACTCCAAATTTCAGCATTATTTTTATCTTACTCTAAAATACATACTTACTTTAAAATATTTATTTTTTAACAATTTTATTTTTATCCATTATATTTGAAACTTGGGTATATACCCTCTATATAAAAATTTATGCCCTTTAATTCTAATACATTTTTTTTTGCGGCTAATTTCTTCTTCCCAACTCTCCTTTTAGACTACTATTAGTTCAGCGACAGATCTTCTAGTTTTGCTTTCTAATTTCCTTATCTTTTCTCTCCTACTTTCTCTTTATCTATTCATTTTCTTGAAATAGTTCCTTGACTATTTCCCAAAATTCTGCTTAATTTTTAAATTTATAGTATTTTTAATTTCTTTCTTTCTTTTTTTTTTTTGAGACAAGAGTCTCATTCTGTTGCCCAGGCTGGAGAGTGGTGGCATGATCTTGATTCACTATAACTTCCACAAGCAATTCTCCTGCCTCAGCCTCCTGAGTAGCTGGGACTACAGGCACACACCACCACACCCACCTAACTTTCTTTCTTTTTTTTTTTTTTTTAGTAGAGACAGGGGTTTCACCCTATTGGCCAGGCTGGTCTCGAATTCCTGACCTTGTGATCTGCCTACCTCAGCCTCCCAAAGGGCTGGGATTACAGGCGTGAGCCACCACGCCTGGACTATATTCTTAATTTCTAAGAGCTTCTTACTTATTACCCACAGGTCTTATTTCATGGTTGCAGCATTTCCCAATGACTGAGAGAAGTGGACTGTTGTTTCTTTTCTCCCCCATCTTTTTCATTTTACTCTGTATTGTCTCCATTTCTTCTGTTTTTCATATTAGAGGCTTCTATCAAATGCCCAATCATTCCTAGTTCTGTTCAGTTTTAAGAACTGGAAGAATTGGAATACTGGCAGGGCATGGTGGCTCACACCTGCAATCCCAGCACTTTTGGAGGCCAAAAAAAAAAAAAAATACAGAAATTAGTCAGGCATGGTGGCGTGTGTCTGTAGTTCCAGCTAGTCGGGAGTCTAGGGTGGGAGGTTCAACTGAGGTCGAGGCTGCAGTGAGCCATAATCACACCACTGCCCTCTAGTCTGGGCAACAGAGCAAGGCTCTGTCTGAAAACAAAACAAAAAGAATTGGAATATTAAAAATGACTGGGGCTGGGCGTGGTGGCTCAAGCCTATAATTCCAGCACTTTGGGAGGCCGAGACGGGTGGATCACGAGGTCAGGAGATCGAGACCATCCTGGCTAACACGGTGAAACCCCATCTCTGCTAAAAAAAAATACAAAAAGCTAGCCAGGCGAGGTGGCGGGCGCCTGTAGTCCCAGCTACTCAGGAGGCTGAGGCAGGAGAATGGCGTGAACCCGGGAGGCGGAGCTTGCAGTGAGCTGAGATCTGGCCACTGCACTCCAGCCTGGGCGATAGAGAGAGACTTCGTCTCAAAAAAAAAAAAATTACTGGAAGACATGTGCAGTCACGTGATGTTTCAGTCAATGATGGGCCACACATACCATGGTGACCCCACAAAGTTATAATGAAGCTGAAAAATTCCCATGAATTTGTAGCAAAATGCATTATTCACATGTCTGTTGTGATGCTGGTATAAACAAACCTATTGTGCTGTCAGTCATATAAAAGTATAGCACATACAATTACGTACAGGACATAATTCTTGATAATAATAATAAAGAAAACAGTTACTGGCTTATGTACTTTTTTTTTGAGATGGAGTCTTGTTCTGTCACACCCAGGCTGGAGTCCAGTGGCGCAATCTTGGCTCACTGCAACCTCCACCTCCCGGCTTCAAGCAATTCTCTTGCCTCAGCCTCCCAAGTAGCTGAGACTACAAGTGCCTGCCAAGAGGCTCAGCTAATTTTTGTATTTTTAGTAGAGACAGGGTTTCACCATGTTGGCCAGGCTGATCTCGAACTCCCAGCCTCAGGTGATCTACCTGCCTTGGCCTCCCAAAATGCTGGGATTACAGGCGTGAGCCACCGCGCCTGGCTATATACTTACTTTTTGTTGTTAATTTTGAGTGTATTCCTTCTAATTGTTAAAAAATTAGTTAACTGTTAAACAGCTTCAGGCAGGTTCTTCAGGAGGTATTCTAGAAGAGGGCATTGTTATCATAGGGCATGACAGCTCCATGTGTGTTTCTGCCCCTGATAACCTTCCAGCAGGACAAGATGTGAAGGTAGAAGGCAGTGATATTGATGATCCTGACTTTGTGTATGCTTAGGCTAATGTGTATGTGTCTTATTTTTAACAAAAATGTTTAAAAAGTAAAAAAATAAATAAAAATAAAATATACACAAAACACATATTTTATATATACGTAAATAGGGACTTGAGCAATCTGCCCGCCTTAGCCTCCCAAAATGTTGGGATTACAGGCGTAAGCCACTATGCCCAGCCAACACGTACTTTATTTTTATTTTTTTATTTTTCAGACACAGTCTCACTTTCTCACCCAGGCTGGAGTGCAGTGGTGCGAACTTGGCTCACTGGTACCTTTGCCTCCTGGGTTCAAGCAATTCTCCTGCCTCAGCCTCCCAAGTAGCTGGGACTACAGGCGCACGCGACCACGCCTGGCTAATTTTTCTATTTTTAGTAGAGACAGGGTTTCACCATATTGGTCAGCCTGGTCTTAAACTTCTGACCTCATGATCCCCCTGCCTTGGCCTCCCAAAGTGCTGGGATTACAGGCATGAGCCACCATGCCTGGCCCCATCGTGTACTTTAAACAATTAATGTGTTTACTGTAGCCACACTGAAAAACAAAATACACTATTTTACTTATCAATCTTACGATGTTGTGATTTTATTTTCAGTTATGTTGGAACAATTTACAATAGTTCTAAAACTCATCCCAATTTAGAAGTCACAAGCTTCTCTTTGTCAAACACGATGACCTTCTGGCATTTGACTCCATTACATGAAGAAGAAAAAAGGTGACCTATGCATGTAATATAAAATCACACACAAAGAACTTCTGGAATGTATACCTAATAAAAATCTGTCTTGAGTTGAATATTGTTTCTTAATACTCATTTGCTTTTTTCTTCATTATCTTTTTGTTTATTAGAGAGTAACAGAAGTCAAACTTTTGAACAGGTATAGGAAAAATGCTTTAAATTCAAGTATTCTACTCTTTTTTTTTTCCCTGTAAAATTAAGAAGAGACTGCTGCTACATGTAGTTAGAGGTAGAAGAACATACAAATCATAAATATCAGTGCAGACTTTGAAAACCTCTACATTGGCTCAATCTCAAAAACCAAATTAAGAGGGCAGCAAAAATGTTCTTTTAGGGCCAGTAGTTTCTTTTAAGATCCTAGGGCTCCTATGTGGAACAGAGAAGTTAGAGAACTAATATTTTACAGGTTTCAAACTGGCTACCTTCCACAGATGGCTAAAATGCCAACCAATTTTGGTAGATACCAAAGTGGAAATCGAACAGGAAAGAACTACTAAAAGTTTTGTTAGCACGTAGTTAACATCTTGAACATTGAAATGTTGAGACCCAACCTCATCTATATACAGGCTTCCTGAGGTTCCTCGGAGAAGTATGCAAAGGTATTCCAGAGACTATAACTACCACGACACTTAACTACATGCTTTATATACATTATCACTAATTCTTAACAATGGAGAATACTAGTACTATCTCTCACTACAATGAAGTAAAGAATTTTCAGAGAAGTGGCTCGTTGAAGTTCATTCAGTAGCAAATGCGAAAGTTAAAATTTGGAATGGGACCTATTTATGTAAAAAGCCTCTTTATACCAGAGTATACTTCCTCTTTCTGTACTCAGCAGCTTCCTTCCCAGGCAGTTAGAATCCTACATGGTGAAAATGAGAGTAAATTGCTCCTGTGGTGTGGAGGGATTCTAACCAAACCTTTAGTTACTGAGGGAAACTGCAGGTTTTTTCTTTTGTTAAGAGGGATTATTTCATTAGAATGATCTCTTGGAATTAGCAACTCAGTGCTAAGACATGACCCTGGCCATTTGACCCAACTTTCACCAAAGTTTTAAGACGGAAACAATTGGTGTATCCTGTATAAAAGACTTTATTTTGATGGGAAGTCAATAAGTTTTGGCAGATCTATGTGCAAGAAAGACATTATAAAATATTCTAATAGTTTTTTAATTCATCCTTAGGACAATACTTAACTCCTTCTCCCCAGGATTAAATAAATTAATCCTAGATCCCAGAGCTAAATGGCTAAAAAGGAGTTGAAACTATCTTCTTCTAACTCTGTATTCTTTCCATACTACCATGTTACCGACTTAGCAGCTACCCTGAACAAGAAGGGAAGGAAAGGAAAGATAGGAATATATATGACTTTAACTATTATAAATGAGCTTGGTAGAAAAGCAAGAAAAATTAAAGAAATAAACTCATCTTTGCTAGTAATGTTATTAAATATCTTCACACTTCTTCAACATGCATGCAATTTTTGGCAAGCACATTTAGTCATCAGGAGAAAAATGGAAATCTTTAGACATAACTAAAATTTCAGCTATATCACATAGCAAAACATAAACTATAGTCAATTCATGGTAGTTTCCACATTCTGCTACAGTATATTATTGAAATTTTATCCAAAATGAAACCAAATTTTTAATAAACCAGTAACAAATCAGTTGTCATATGTATGCCACATCCTAACAAAATAATGACTATAAAAGTAATGTAGAAATATTCAGAATTTGTCATTTTAATTAACAGTGAGTAAAAACAAGTATGCTTTTAAAGAAAATGTTCAAAGACATACAATACCTGCGGGTCCTTGGTGGTTTTGGAGGAGGAGAATCTTGTTTTTCACGATCTATGGAGCTGACCATGTTTTCAGTATTAATTTCATTCTGCCAAGGGAAAAAATACTTCACTAAGGTTGAAAGAAAAATAATTTTTCCTCCTCATGTTTCAACTAAATTGTTTCCGTGCTTTTCAATCCTTAACACAATGCCAATTGTGCCAAGTTCAAAAAAAAAAGTCTTATATTCTAGCTCTATATTTTAGCCTGAAGGACCAGACTTCAATGCAGAGACTGTATCAAAAAAACAATACATCACAGTTACTGGGAGGATCAAGGTGTACAGCAGCATTTCAACACATCTCAAACGCTACCGTAAAAAAACAGATTCCCCAAGATAATGTGGATCAAAGAATGTAGTATCCCCCTGCCCCACCATCACTACCACTAGAAACTTAATATATGCAGAGAGAAAAAAAAAAGCCAACAAATAAGGCTTATACCATTTATGGAGTATCTTTTTATGACTCCCCATTACTACCTAGTACTTTTAAACTGGTAGTCCTAGGATTCATTTTAACTACTTCTTGCCTTACTCTCACTGTCACTATATGGAGTGCCCTAATCCATTAGGGAATCTAGCTCCTATATCACTGGCTACCCAAATGGACCTCAAAAAGGCAGAGCCCATCCCAGGAACATCCTTGGTTCTTGCTGGTCATGAGGACCAATAACATCATCAACATTGATGTTTCAGAGTCAATACAGGTATAAGAACCTTAGGTTTAGGACTGTGAATAGGGGAGCGGTAAAATGAAAATACTGCCTTGAATTAGTTTCACTATCAACATATCTCATATTTATTCTAGCTAGGGTATTTTAATTCTAGGGTATGTTATGTCCAGAAGACATCTCAGATAATTTGCCAACATCCCAGATAATTTTAGAAAACAGCCATCTTTACATATACTATCAACTAAGGAACTCTGAAACTGTAGTTGCATTTTGTTTTGTTATCATTGTTTTTAATTAAAAGGCACTTCTGCTATGTCCATCATGACAGCTTTGTAACTGTTATTTCAATTATTTCCAATTAAAAAACTAGAGATCTCAACTTCCAGCAATTTTAAGTGCACCCTATCTCCTTATATATAATCTGATGAATTAGAAGTTCTATACATCTCACTTCCTGACCAGAACAACAGAGTTACGTCATAAGACTTACAGCATTCATCCTTAATTAAAGCCACCCACCAAAATCAAGGCATTTGGTGTAGAAATATCTGGCTATAGGTAGGATGACCATATAATTTATTGTGTAAATCAGGGCTCTTTTGAGAATGAAAAAGGAGCATTATTATACCTAGACAACTAGTGTGAACTGGTATGCCTTAGGCAAATCAGGACTTTTGGCCGCCAAAGTTTCAGATCCTCAGGTACCACCAGAATTTAAAGACTCTGCATCAAAAAGCTACCCTCTAGGCTGGGCACGGTGGCTCACGCCTGTAATCCCAGCACTTTGGGAGGCTGAGATGGGTGGATCACTTGAGGTCCAGAGTTCGAGACCAGCCTTGGCCAACATGGTGAAAACCTGTCTCTACTACAATACAAAAATTAGCCGGGCGTGGTGGTGCACGTCTGTAATTCCAGCTACTTGGGGGGCTGAGGCGGGAGAATCACTTGAACCCGGGAGGCAGAGGTTGCAGTAAGCCAAGATCGTGTCACTGCACTCCAGCATGGGCGATAGAGCAAGACTCTGACTCAAAAAAAAAAAAAAAAAGGTACCCCTAACATATTATTGATCATCTGCTTATTATTTCCATTAATGATATAACCATAATTCTGTAACACTTGATATTTTGTACCAAAATATGCATGAAGTAGGTTAAATAAAAATTAAAGGCAAATCATATGAAACTCTATTTTAACTGTTTCTAACCTACAAAACGACATTTTTTTTTTGTAGCACACATAAACAAACTCATGTCATGTCAATGAAATATTTTGTTGCCAAGTGAGTTTAATATTGAATTCACAAAAATAAAACTATGTTTTCTTTGGATTTTGGAGCTGCAGGTAAGGCAATGTGGACATCTATGTGAAATGCACTGAACAAAGTCAGCAATGCAGAGGAAACTAAAATGTAAGAAGGACATAGTATTATCTTTAACTTCAAAATGTAGTCTGGTAAAATCCCCAGAAAAAAAGTAGAAGGGTAATACGAACAGCCCCAAAGTGGCATAATCAGTACTATGAAGCTATGAAATCAGAAAAAAAAGTTATAGTTGAAAATATTAAGAAGATAATTGAGAAAAAGTAAGTTGACAATTTTAAGGTAAAATGCAGAATGACATTGAGGGATTGGTAAGATTTTGACAAAAAAAGAATGAGGATTGGAAGAAGGAAAACAGGTGGAAGGGTAAAGAGAAGACATAATAAGGACATTTTAGGCAAACACTACATGTGACAAAGTAAAGGTTTCATGAAAGATTCCTCATTCTGGGTGAATAAGAGCATGACGAAGTCATTAACAGGAAGAACCAAAAGAGAACTTCTCGGGGAGATTAGCTTTCAGAACATACTGAGTTTCCTCTGATGAAAGGAATCAATGTGGCAACACAGAACTGCAACTCAACAAAGAGCCAGTAACTAAACAGCATGTACAAAACCTCCTGGTCACTGGACTTCACAATGTTCTTCTTGGATTTCCTAGTTAATGTCTCCTACACACCTACATCTTCTGACTCTCTTGTATTATCTATAATTTTTGAGTCCACATTTGTCATGTATACAACTTGCTGAAGCAATCACCAACTTTTGAAATGGAAAAGAATTTTAGGAATTAATCTAATGCAGTGGCACAATCAAACCTCTGCAGCCTTGAACTCCTGGGCTCAAGCAATGCTTCTATCTCAGTCTCCCAAGTAGCTAGGACTATAAGCACATGCTACCATACCCAGGTAATTAAAAAAAAAAAAAAAAGTTTTGTATAGATGGGGTTTCGCTATGCCACCCTGGCAGGTCTCAAACTCCTGGTCTCAAGCAATTCTCCTGCCCTGGCATCCCAAAGAGCTGGGATTATAGGCATGAAATGAACCACAGCCTCTAGCCTGTGTTCTCTTGTTTTAAACAGAACTTTGTAAAGTTATCTTGTGTACTATTATTTTCCATATAGCAGCTTTATGAAAGGCTACAAAAACATTAAGAAACAAATTATCTAATATTTAAGAATATTATCAGCTGCAGAAGAAAATAAATAATAAATCAGTGTGCTTTAAAAATAAAAAAATTATATTTTAGGGAAAAAAAAATCCAGAATTCATTATCACATCTAAAATGTACTATACAAACACAATAAAAGGACCATAACACAAATTACTACTGCTATTACTTAATCATTCTAGAATTGAAATACTGGTGTTGACAATTCTTTTTTTTTTTTTCTTTTTGAGACGGAGTCTGGCTCTGTCGCCCAGGCTGGAGTGCAGTGGCCAGATCTCAGCTCACTGCAAGCTCCGCCTTCTGGCTTTATGCCATTCTCCTGCCTCAGCCTCCCGAGTAGCTGGGACTACAGGTGCCTACCACTCGCCCGGCTAGTTTTTTGTGTTTTTTAGTAGAGACAGGGTTCCACCGTGTCAGCCAGGATGGTCTCGATCTCCTGACCTAGTGATCCGCCCGTCTCGGCCTCCCAAAGTGCTGGGATTACAGGCTTGAGCCACCGCACCCGGCCAACAATTCTTGCAATGGTGTCCTTTATATACAAGATAAAAAGGCACGATGCACAACTTAACAGATGTTTGCTTATTAAGGTACTTCTAAATCCTCAGGCAATATGATACAGGCTTACAGAATAAATTTTCTCTTTAGATCTTTCATTCCAGGAAGTCACTGTAGTTGTAAATATCTCTAAAAAATACTATATATTTTGAAGTCTTAAATAACCAACTAGTATATCAAACTAAGATTTTTACAAAAATAATTCTGGAACACAGAACATTTAAACAGAACTTTTACCTATTAACTAAATTGTCAGAAAAGTAGTAAGTGGGGACTTATTTTTACTTCTCACAGCATAGCTTCTAAATAGTAAATACACCTTACAAGTCATTTTATTCCACCACACAGTTCTAAGATGATTTTTCTCAATTTTTCAGATTCCACATTTTCTTTAAGATTTATGGCCTGTAACCATAGACAGCCATCCTATAGAAAGAGTCACCTATATTTACAAGTTGACAGAAAACATGATTTCTTAAGAGGAAAGTATTAAAAAGTTATCTGGAATGATAATTCATCTTCTATCTGTTTTTTTTTTTTTACTATTTATCCATTCATCTATGGAGATATTTCTCTCAAACATTTAGTTTATGTCTACTACGTACCATGCAATGAGTAAGAAAGTAGGTTTGAAGTAACTACTTTGAAATAACTACTTTATCTACAATGTGTATTATTTCATCTCATCTCCTACAAAGTATGACTTTCTTGTTATATTCCTGTAAAGCTCTGACCTGTTAGACAGAAAGAGCCTATGATAGAATTATAATCCTAGTATAGATTTCAGGGTATTAAAAAAGGATTGATTTAATGGAATAAAACCTTACAAAGATCAGACTTGGATCTAATGAGAAAAAGAAGAAAAGGTGATGCAATATTTATCACATATTTTCTGGAGATTATTTAAATATAGATAAAAGCTTTAAAAAAAAAAAAAAAATGGCTGGGCACAATGGCTCATGCCTGTAATCTCAGTGCTTTGGGAGGTTAAGGTGTGAGGAGGATTGTTTGAGCCCAGGAGCTCGAGACCATGAGCTCGAGACCACCGTGGCACATAGTGAGACAACATCTCTACAAAAAATTTTTTTAAAAAATTAGCTAGGTGTGATGGTACGTGCCTGTAGTCTCAGTTACTTGGGAAGCTGAGGTAGGAGGAAAGCTTGAGCCCGGGAGGTTGAGGGCGCAGTGAGCTGTGATTGTTCCACTGCACTCTGGCCTGGGCAAAACAGTAAGACCTTGTCTCAAACAAAACAAAACAAAATAAAACCTAAATACTGAATACTGCAATAAAAGAACTTTCTCCTATAATTCCTGCACTTTGGGAGGCTAAGGTGGATGGATTGTTTGAGTCTGAGGGTTTGAGACCAGGCTGGGCAACATAGTCAAATCTCGTCTCTATAAAAAAATAAACTCAGCAAGGTGGTGTACCCGTCAGTCTGGGAAGCTAATCTTTTTTGTATTTTTGGTAGAGATGGGGTTTTGCCATGTTGGCCAGGCTGGTCTCAGGTGATCCTGGCCTGCTTTGGCCTCCCAAAGTGCTGGGGTTCCAGGCATGAGCCACCGCACCCAGCCTAAAAACCTGTATTTCCAGATACAAAAACTTTAGCTTTGAAATTAATCTCGAATTCACGGAATAAAACAAATACTTTTTCAATTAAAGTTTAAAGATGCTGGGTACAGTGGCTCACGCCTGCAATCCCAGCACTTTGGGAGGCTGAGGTGGGTGGATCACTTGAGGTCAGGCGTTCAAGACCAGCCTGGCCAACATGTTGAAACCCCGTCACTACTAAAAACACAAAAATCAGCCGAGCATGGTGGTGGGCGCCTGTAATCTCAGCTACTTGGGAGGTTGAGGCAGGAAAATCACATGAACCCGGGAGGCAGAGTTGCAGTGAGCCGAGACTACACTACTGCACTCCATCCTGGGCAATAGAGTGAGACTCCATCTCAAAAACAACGACAACAACAACAACAACCAAAACCCCCAAAATTAAAGAAAAGTGTTTATAGCCTACTCAGTTTTTTGAAATATTAAGTATCTCAACTTAGATTAAATTATACAAAATAGTATAAAAGGCTGGGCGCAGTGGCTGACATCTATAATCCTAGCACTTTGGGAGGCTGAGGCAGGTGGATCACCTGAGGTCAGGAGTTTGACACCAGCCTGGCCAACATGGCAAAACCCAATCTCTACTAAAAATACAAAAATTAGCTGGGCGTGGCGATACATGCCTGTAATCCTAGCTATTCAGGAGGCTGAGGCAGGAGAATCGCTTGAACCCAGGAGGCAGAGGTTGCTGTTAGCAGAGATTGCACCACTGCACTCCAGCCTCAGTGACAGAGTGAGACTTCGTCACAAAAAAAAAAAAACAAAAAACAATCAAAACAAACAAAAAACACATTAGATTCTACATTATAAAATATTTGGCTAGATTCAAAACATGTCATAACAGGATTTAATTAAGCCAAAGGCATTGTAGGAGGTTTCCTTGAACAATAATTCCTATGTTAATGAAGGAATAATAATGAAGTCACATAAAACTTAAAAACCTGAAATTGTCACTTGGCTAATAAAATAAATGCATATTTCCTAAAACTCATGGACCAATATTAGATTATCTTAACAAACTGAGATCAGCATTTGGTAATAAATCTCTTATTTGGAAAACCAAGGAAGTTCAAACAAATATTCTGGGAACTGACAAAACCACTTAAAGGGAGAAAAGGAAAATGAAGGTTATAAATTTTGCAATTTATTTTCTCATACTCGGTTTAACAATGTAATAGTTATCATAGACTCAATGATAAAGATGTAAAATTCTACAAGACAAAAAAAAAAAGCTCAGCACCTTCAGGGACAAGGTGGTGATATATAGAAGGGAAATAAGACAGTTGGTTAGAAAACAAAGGCAGAAAAGAGAACACTAAGAGAATACAGTATTTTTGTCAGGTCTAGAAGTTGAATATCCAGTAAGATGCTATAAGGCTAAAATAACACTGAATTACAACACAACAAAAGGGAGTTAACTGTGGCTCTTTTTAATTCTGCTTAACTGAAAAGCATATACACAAGGCAAGGAATGTTGGCTCATGCCTGTAATCCCAGCACATTGGGAGGTCAAGGCGGGCAGATCACCTGAGGTCTGGAGATCAAGACCAGCCTGGTCAACATGGCGAAACCCCATCTCCAGTAAAAATACAAAAATTAGCTGGGCATGGTGGCGCGCGCCTGTAATCCCGGCTACTCAGGAGGCGGAGGCAGGAGAATCATTTGAACCTGGGAGTTGGAGGTTGCAGTGAGCCGAGATCATGCCATTGCACTCCAGCCTGGGCAACAAGAGTGAAACTCCATCTCAAAAAAAAAGAAAAGAAAAGCATATACACAAATAACGAAAACACTTTATACAAAATAAAATCCAAGTAGAATCAACACAGAATAACTTAGGTGGGGGTGGAAGGGAAGAGTAAAGAGAGCAATGCAATTTTTTAAAAAAAGTAAAATGTTAATGAATTATATGATTTTTGACATGAAATCTTTCATAACTTTATTTCATTTAGAACATAATTTATCTTATACTGGAGTCATTAAACAGCCATCATAATAGAGATACAAATAAGAAGGAAATGAGTTTAAGTAAAAATGTTAAGTGTCCTGAGACAAAACACAAGATGACAAAAAATAAAGCTAAATATTACATCTTAACAAAAAGTAAAAGTTTCCTAAAATGAATAGGCCAATAACACCTACCACTCCATCAGCAATTTTCTGAGCTCCATGAATTTCATACAGTTGTAGCTGTTTTTCAAACAGTTGGGCAATAGCTCTATGAACAAGCTCATATTGCTCCTACGAGGGAGAAAAATGATTAAAAAACAAAAAGAAAAAAACATTTTAAAAAAGAAGGAAGCATTTATAAAATAGCAGTTTATAAAGGGAAACAACTATACCTTTGTTTGTACTGCAGAATGCCTTTGTGTTCTCATTTCTTGTATTAAATTAAAGACATTAAATTCCTCTGGTATTTTCTAAAACAGAAAATTTAATATATAAACTTTGTACACCTATTCAGAAAATAGTAAAATATTCTCCAGCTTATCACATAAAACTTAAATACCTGCTGGTTTACTGCAAACATTTATTGAACACCACTTAATGTATCTCAGACACTGTGCATGGTCTTGACCCTCAGCATTCAAGCTGGGGAGACAGGTATATCCAGCCAAAGTACGACTGCAGTATACAGGGAATAAAGAGGCTGTGGCTAACTGATGAGTGTGCGGAGTTACAACATAGCTGGATATCAAAAGAAGGTTATCCCATAAAAAGTGAAGGAAATATACATAAGCACAGCAGACTGAATGTATAATCTATGTTGGGAATTGAGAAGTTTGATGTAAATAAAGCCTAAGACTAAAGGAAGGAGAAAGTACTCAAAGGGGGACAGAAAAAAAGGACATTTGGGATCAGACTGTGAACATAAAAAAGAGACTGAATTTATTCTATAGGCCAGTATCTCCTGGACTGGCTATATAAGGACCAACTAAAAGACCTAGGTAAAAATATAGATCCTTTGGCTCCATCTTGGGGAACTGATTATGAAACAACCTAAACAGTTCTTTTGTGCATATGGACTTGGGACTACTGCAATGGGCAACGTTGACACGAGAAGATGCGATATTCACACAATTTTTGTATCAGCAATGAGGACAGTCTAAAAGAGTGAGAAACTGGTGGTTTACAGAAGCAGAAACATCAGAACTGTTATCAACAAGAATATTTTGGAGTGGTTAAGATGGAAGGGTTAAAAATGGTTTCCAGGTTTGCTGCTTGGAAGTTCTTATATACATCATAAGATTTTTACATGAAGACTTAACCTAGGCCGGGTGCGGTGGCTCATGCCTGTAATTCCAGCACTTTAAGAGGCCAAGACAGGCAGATCACCTGAGGTCAGGAGTTTGAGACAAGCCTGAAACATGGTGAAACCCCATCTCTACTAAAAATACAAAAATTAGCCAGGCATGGTGCCGAATGCATGTAATCCCAGCTACTCGGGAGACTAAGGCAGGAGAAAAACTTGAACCTGAGAGTTAGAGGTTGCAGTGAGCCAAGATCACACCACTGCACTCCAGCCTGGGCGACAGAGGGAGACTCCATCTCAAAAAAAAAAAAAAAGAAGAGAGAACTATGTTCAAAATATACAATTTTTATTTCATTTTTTGAGACAGAGTCTTGCTCTGTCACCCAGGCTGCAGTGGCGCAATCTCAACTCACTGCAACCTCTGCCTCCCAGGTTCAAGCAATTCTCCTGCCTCAGCCTGCCAAGTAACTGGGATTACAGGCACTGGCTACTATGCCTGGCTAATTTCTGTATTTTTAGTAGAGATGGGGTTTCACCATGTTGGCCAGGCTGGTCTCGAACTCCTGACCTCAGGTGATCCACCCACCTCGGCCTCTGAAAGTGCAGGGATTATGGCATGAGCCATGGCACCTGGCCAAAATATACAACTTTTAAAATGACCAGATATTTGTTTTGTTTGCTAGCATGCATTTACGTGTCCCTTCCCATTCCAATTTTAATCTTTGACTTTTATGTTAAAATGCGATAGAATTCCAGTTAAATTTTGTTCACTTAAGCATTTTCATTTGAGAATTAGATGATTATAGTTTTTGAGGGAAAAATATTTAACCCCAGAGGGCTTTTTAAGGAACTGTTTAACATGGAAGTGTTTCCTTGCAACAATAAAAAATGAAGAGATAGCAGGGAAAAAAGAGAAATAAGGGGAAGAAGGAAGAAAAAGAAAAAAGAAACATTTTATTAATTCTTCTTTGTACAAGACAAAGATGAACAATTCATGGAAACTATAAAGCTATGAAGGATTAAAGGCGTCTCTCTAGAAGTGAACACATTATGGAACCAGCAAAATAATCAAATGTATGCATAACGAAGAGACTTGTTTTTCAAATCTATCATGAACGCTGTATCTCATTTATCTCTGTATCACCACAGTATCAAACACTATTTCTTGGAAAAAGCAGTAGTAAGAACAATAATCACAACAGCAACAGTAATCAACACTAACAATAAACTGAGTACTTACTATGTACCACACATAGTTCTGAAGAACTTCACAAAAGTTAATTCTTATGCATTACTACTATGACCCCTATTTTCTGATGAAGAAATAGAGACAGTATGGGATTAGTATTTTGACCAAGATCCCACAGCTAGTAAATGAGAAAGCCAGAATTATAATCTGGGCAGTTTGGCTAAAGTCAGTATTCACATACTACAATACCATAATGTCTCCAGAAGGCATAAATACGTACTGAATGAAATACACTTATACCTAGAATAAATATAAAAGGCAATGGGCCGGGCACGGTTGCTCACACCTGTAATCCCAGCACTTTGAAAGGCTGAGGTGAGTGGATCACCTAAGGTCAGGAGTTTGAGACCAGCCTGGCCAAAACGGTGAAACTCTGTATCAAAAATATAAGACATTAGATGGGTGTAATGGCAGGCACCTGTAATCCCAGCTACTAGGGAGGCTGAAGCAGGAGAATCGCTTCAACCCAGGAGGCGGAGGTTGCAGTGAGCTGAGATCACGCCACTGCACTCCAGTCTGGGCAGTAAGAGTGAAACTCCATCTTAAAAAAAAAAAAAAAAAAAAGGAAGAAAAATAGGCAATGAAAATTCAGCATTGGAAAGGTCAGTAACAGTTCATATCCTAATGCAAGTACTCACTCACCTAGGACACTCTGACACTGTTGACCAATGCATCACATCAAGGCAGTATGCAGCAATTATACCTTTTCTCTATCTTTATTTTTTTTAAATCATTTTTATTTTTAAATTATTTTTAGAGATGGAGGTCTCCCTATGTTGCCCAGGCTGGTCTCGAGCTGCTGGGCTCAACTGATCCTCCTGCCTTGGCCTCCCAAAGTGCTGGGATTACAGGCATAAACCACCATGCCCGGCCTTCACTGCCTTTATTTCTTACTTAATAAAACTACTTTGGAAAAAATAACATGTATAATAAAATACGCACTATAATTTACTACAATTAATAATTAAGTTTGAAAATCGTAATAGATAAATTGGACATAATGCTACAAAAAAGTATTCTTACCCCAGCTTTTAGTAAATTCCACGTATAATCTATGGCACAAATGGCACCTGTTCTTCCACAGCCTGCACTAAGGATATAAAATTTGAAAAAAAAATTGATTTTTGTGATAAAACAACTATAAAATAAATGTGGATGGACATGTTAACATTCAGAAACAAAAAGAAATTTGACAAAATTCTACTTAGTAAACAAAATACAACTTACAGTGTGTTCACGGCAACACTGGTAACATAGAATACATATACATACACACTATGATTTTTTTTTTTTTTTGAGACAGAGTCTCGCTCTGTCACCCGGGCTGGAGTGCAGTGGCCGGATCTCGGCTCACTGCAAGCTCCGCCTCCCAGGTTTACGCCATTCTCCTGCCTCAGCCTCCTGAGTAGCTGGGATTACAGGTGCCCGCCACCTCGCCCAGCTAGTTTTTTGTATTTTTTAGTAGAGACGGGGTTTCACCGGGTTAGCCAGGATGGTCTCGATCTCCTGACCTCGTGATTCGCCCGTCTCAGCCTCCCAAAGTGCTGAGATTACAGGCTTGAGCCACCGCGCCCAGCCACACTATGATTTTTCCTATACGTACTTTATGATAAAGTTTAATTTATAAATCAGGCACAACAAGAGATTAACAACAATAACTAATAATACATTAGAACAATTATAACAATCTACCACTACTCACTACCTCACTACTCTTGAGGTTTGGGCCATTATAAGTAAAATAAGGGTTATATGAACATAAGCACTGACATGTCCATCTGATAACTGCAGTATCTACTATGTGACTAATGGGCTGGTACAGTCTACAGTGTGTACACACTGGACCACGGGATGATTTATCTCTCAAGCAGGACATACTTCCCTATGCTTCTCAGAATGGTACAGCATTGAAAACTTACAAATTGCTTACTTCTGAAATTTTCCATTTGATATTTTTGACCTATGAGTAAGTGAAACTGAGGACAGTGAAGTCTTGAATAAGGAGGGCCTATTGTCTATCTTTTAAACATTTCATTTAAGAGGTTGGGCGCAGTGGTTCATGCCTGTTGTCCCAGCATTTGGGAGGCCAAGGCAGAAGGATTGCTTAAGCCTGGGAGGTTGAGGCTGCAGTGAGCCATGATGGCACAAATGCACTCCAGCCTGGGTAACAGAGTGTGACTCCATCTCAAAAAGAAAAACAAAGATTAATTTACGGAACTTCCAAGAGTAAGTGACTCACAGAATAGCTACTAAGTCGTCACTCTGGAAGTCCAATGCTGCATCAGAAAACGTGACTAGCTAACAACGTCTTACAGAGAGACATATTTATTCTATGTTCAAGATGGTTCTTGTGGCTGGGTGCAGTGGCTCACACCTGTAATCTCAGGACTTTGGGAGGCTGAGGCCGGTGGATCACTTGAGGTCAGGAGTTAGACCACCCTGGCCAACATGGTGAAACTCTGTCTCTACTAAAAACACATAATTAGCTGGGTGTGGTGGCGGACACATGTAATCCCAGCTACTCGGGAGGCTGAGGCAGGAGAATCACTTAAACTGGGGAAGTGGAGTTTGCAGTGACCCAAGATCGTGCCATTGCACTCCAGCCTGGGCAGCAACAGCAAAACTCCAACTCAAAAAAAAAAAAGATGGCTCTTGTTTTAGAGTACAGGAGGAAATGGTACATCATTTCAATCTATAGAATGTGTAGGAAAGGTGAAGAATGCTATAAGCCCTAGAAAATGGATTGAGCAACAGCAGTGATTTCATTAAAAGAATAAGACAATGATACGCTCTCATATCCCAAAAAACTAATGGAAGCTGGGGAATGTACAGTAACATATCATAGGTTTTTTTTATTTTAAAACATGACAGGCTGGGTTCAGTGGCTCACGCCTGTAATCCCAACACACTCGGAGGCCGGATCACCTGAGGTCAGGTGTTCGAGACAAGCCTAGCCAACGTGGTGAAATCCTGTCTCTACTGAAAATACAAAAAAAATTAGCCGGGAGTGGTGGCAAGGCGCCTGTAATCCCAGCTACTTGGGAGGCTGAGGCAGGAGAATCACTTGAACCTGGGAGGTGGGGGCTGCAGTGAGCTGAGATCATGCCATTGCACTCCAGCTTGGGCGACAGAGCAAGACTCCGTCTCAAAAAAAAAAAAAGAAAGAAACACATGACAAAAGTATTTTAAAGTAACTGCTTCTCAACTAGAGAAAGGCTTATGCATCTGAGAACTGAAAATCACTGAGTAATTATAAGATGTTACTGACATCACCAGAATAATTTTTGGCAAAAAAACCCCACAAAGTTGTGTAGCATTTTAATGCATATTTGGAAATGTATACCTATCAGTGGTTTGTTAAACGCGTAACCTAAAATTCCTGATAAAAGTACACTATAAGCAACCTAAAATGATTTTTAAAACCTCTTAATAATAAACATCATGAATTATGTTAATTTTCAGTTGTTGATACTTGTGAATTCTGTGCATCAAAACATTTACAGAATTTTAGTTGAGTTACTGAGATAAATTATATATATCTAAAATTTGATAGTTAAAAGTATAATATAAAGATACAGATAACCAGATCAATGAAACACCACAGAAAGTTCAGGAACAGATCTGAGTACACGTAACATTTCTTACATAACAGTGAATTCTCCAGAGGAGATTAGACCATTCAATAAGTGGCAAAGGAAAAGTTAGGTATCAATGAAGAGCAAAAAATTAATTTCTGATCACATAGCTTAACTGTAAAAAAATTCCAGGTGGATAAAAAAATATATATATATAGGATATAAATATATTGGATATTTATCCAATAATAAATGTTAAAAACTAAATCTATGAAAGTACTAAAAATATATGCAAAATATATACACTATTGTGTTAGGGAAAGACTTTCTATGTATAATATCTCAATGGACAAAAACCATTCAAAAATCTGACATGACAAAATGAAACTTATGTATGTCAAACAGGCAGAAGACAGGAAAAACCATGGTACTTACAACATGACTAAAAGTTAATGTCCTCAATATATAAAGAATTTGTGTAATTATTAAAAGATAAGGCTGGGCAAAATGGTTCATGCCTGTAATCCCAGCACTTTGGGAGGCCGAGGCTGGTGGATCACCTGAGGTCAGGAGTTCAAGATCAGCCTGACCAACACGGAGAAACCCCAACTCTACTAAAAATACAAAATTAACCGGGCGTGGTAGTGCATGCTTGTAATCCCAGCTACTCGGGAAGCTGAGGCAGGAGATTTGCTTGAACCCGGGCGGCAGAGGTTGCAGTGAGCCAAGACTGCAGTGAGCCAAGATTGCATCACTGCACTCCAGCCTGGGCGATAGTGCAAGACTCCGTCTCAAAAACAAACAAACAAACAAACCCCACCAAAACCCTTGTCTGTCACACAGGCATTTAAAAAGCAAACAAAGGCCGAGTACGGAGGCTCACACCTGTAATCCCAGCACTTTGGGAGGCGGAGGCGGGCGGATCATGAGGTCAGGAGTTCAACACCAGTCTGGCCAACATAGTGAAACCCTGTCTCTACTAAAAATACCAAAAATTAGCCGGGTGTGGTGGTGTGTGCCTGTAATCCCAGTACTCAGGAGGCTGAGGCAGGAGAATCACATGAACTCGGGAGGAGGAGGTTGCAGTGAGCTGAGATCGCGCCACTGCACTCCAGCCAGGATGACAATGCAAGACTCCATCTCAAAAATAAAATAAAATAAAATAAAATAAAATAAAATAAAAAAAATAAAAACGAAAAGAGAACACCCAGTATTGGGAAAGGTATAGGGAAATAGGTACTCTCACATACTGCCAGCGGTAGAATTAAGTGGCATCAATTTTCTGGATAACACATTAAAAAATACTCATTAAAATATTTTAAAAGTTCATATCCTTGACCAAGAAATCTCACTTCTGGATATTTATCCAGTAATAAATTTATCCTAATAATTGCAGATGTGCTCAAAGATTTAACAATAAGATGGCCACTAAAGTAAATTAAAAACAAAAAATAAAGTGGACACTGAGCTTTTACATTGTTGTTTAAAATAGTTGAGGCAGAGGTTGCAGCGAGCCGAGATTGTGCCATTGCACTCCAGCCTGGGCAACAAGAGCGAAACTCCATCAAACAAAACAAAACAATAGTGTATGTACACACACACACACACACACACATACTGAAAGGACACATTCTCGAGTTTTAATAATGGTTATATCTCCAGTGGAACTAGTGGAAAGCAAAAGAATTTTCTTGCTTTTATGGATGTGTTTTCTAAGTCATTACAGTTAACATATTGTTTTCATTGTCTAAAAATATTTAACGGTCAATTTATTTTTTGATGAAAAGCCTTCCTATGTAAATGGATTTATGATTGAACAGGAAATTATTTTAACTAACTTATAAGAAGTCAAGTGAAAGTAATTTCTTTATCTTTTAATTCTATAATTAAACATATTGTTTATTTTTAACTGGTCAATTCTACTCAATTAAATGGTCAACTAACCACTGAACTAACCACAGAAAAAAATTGTTTTAATGAACCAAGTTGTTAACTGATTCCCACATCTCCACCAGCAAGTTAGTTTCCTGGCCCATGAATAAAAAGTAGCCCTTTTACTTCATTAATTATAAGCATTACAATCAAACCAAGTGAATAAGAAAACTATCTTTGGTGCTTTGACTCCACTGAAAAAATATTTTAATTATGTAAATAATAAAAAATAAATCTCTAAGTGTGAAAAATCTCATTTCCTTTTTATAACAAATGTGAATGCAGATAACAAGTCCCTTAGAGGACTAAATTGATAGTTGTCTTATGAAGTAAGTACTATGACTGTAAGGCCTTTAGAAGAATCTAATGTAAACCAAATATTCAGAGTAGAAAAACTCCCTAAGGATTCAAAAGTAGCTTCTACTATGTAGAAACCTATACCTATATAATGAAATTCCAAATATTGGGTTTCAAAATATCCTGTATCACCCATATTAAAATGATACCTATATTCTTTTTTTAAAAAAGATAGGGTCTACTATGTCACCCAGGCTGGAGTGCAGTAGAGCAATAGCTGCTTACTAAAGCCTCAAGCTTCTGGGCTCAAGCAATCATCCTGCCTCGGCCTCCCAAAGCACTGAGCCACTACACCCGGCCATGACACTTACTGCAAACATTTAGTATTTTCTTGACTAATTCAGTTTTGTGCTTTTCCTTTTAAAGGGGTATTTTCCATTAAACTCCTAAATCCATAACACAAATTTAGCTTTGTTTTATATATTATATATAATGTATACATATATGTGCACACGTATTATGTATATTTAGCTTTGTATTACATATTAATGTGTTACCTATGTATTATGTATTTAGCTTTGTATTATTTGTATCATGAGAATGACCAGATGACAGAAATAAGCCAAAATGTTAGATTAAGAAAAGCTGGTTATCTTAAACTGATTTCTCTTAGCTAAAACATATTATACAATTAACCCCCCTTCTAGAATACAAAACTAAACTGTCCCCCAAGAATAAACAAATCTCATGTTCAATCCCCCAAAGTCAAAGGCAGAATTTACATGATTTCTTAACACATCCAAATGAGTAATTTTGCAAAACCTAACTGAACTTCAAATATTATTTGAATAAATGAAAATATTTCTATCACATAATTTAAAGTAGGTGCACCTATACTCGTACTTTCACATTCAGAGATAGCTTAACTAGGTCAGAAATCACTGAATTTTATGTAATGCTTATAATGAAGTAATCTACTATAAAACATAACTTAATAAAAAATGTCTGGTAAATGTGTATCAGTCGTTCATATTATTTTACTCTAAGAATGCTGGCTTCCTGCTTTAAATTTTTCAGTAGCTATAAATTATAAAATTTCATGATATGATAGGCAGTGGTGCAAACGTGGAAACTGATGTTCCCCAAGAATAAAAACAGCATTTAGTTTTTCATCAAATCTAAAACACACTTTTTAAACTCAATGTGACAGCTCTGAGATTGGTATGTATCTTACCAACAATGGTTTCTTACAAATGACATTTTCCCCTTATAATTGGCAGTGATTTTTTTACTATTAGTATACATTAATAATTGTGTGTCTTAGAATTGATGATATCTTAGATCAATAAGACCTATGTATATAAATCTTACATACATTAAAAAAAGAAAGTCATGTTGCCAGGTGTAGTGGCTCACACCTGTAAGCCCAAGACTCTGGGAGAGCAAAGCGGGACAATCACTTGAGGACAGTTCGGATCAGCCTGGGCAACAGAGCAAGACCTGGTCTCTTCAAAAAAATTTTTTTTAGTTAAAAAAAAATTAATTCAGTGTGGTAGCACATGCCTACTTGGGAAGCTGAGGCAGAAGGATCACCTCAGGCCAGGAGTTCGAGTTTACAGTAAGCTATGACTGTGCCACTGCACTCCAGACTTGGCATCAGAGTGATATCCTGTTTTTAAAAATCTCATGTCAATGTTTATCAGGAATGAAAATTGCTTGGTCATTGTTTCAGGGAAACTGATTAAAAGAAAATACAACTATATTGACTTAAGAAGGGTATGTTCTACAGCTTTCCACCATGTGAATACTATTTTCAAATAGATGATTCTGTGTTTTAATGCAACAACACTCTAAACGGTCTGTCAACCAAATGAGACCATATCAATTTACAAGGTCCCAAACATTATATCATGGCTAGGAGAAATTCAAGATTACTATCATATTAATGCAGAAATAAAACCTTGTGTAACATCAAACTTAAATAAAAATATTGTATTTATAAACTTGGGACATTCTTTTGTACCTGCAATGAATACAAATAGGAACATCTTCATGTTCTTGATATTTCCTCATTAAGCTTATCATGTCCAGAATAGAATCAAATGATGAAGGAACATCATGGTCTGGCCAGTTCACATAATGAAACTGATACAGCCTACGAGATTCCTTCAAGAAAAACAGAAAGTCAACAATTATGAAAATACAAAGTTTAAAGCTGCACAGCTCATTTAAACTGCCATTTCTAAGAGATTTACGTGGCATTTAGCACTACTTTTAAAAAAGACCCAAATAAATAATAGCTGACACTTACTGTTTACCACATGCCAAATATCTAAGGGCTTCACATGTAACACTTTAATTTCCATGAGGAAAGTACTATTAATACCATCCTCATTTTATAACTGAGATATACAGATAAAATAACTTGCCCAAACTTTCATAAGAAGTGACAAATGTGGGCTCTAAACCAGGCAGTTCTACTTCCAGAGCATGTACTTTAAACCTTACACTATATATATAATATACTATTTAACTAATCCACACTATTAAATGGATGAGCAATATACCATAAGCACCATGTTAGAGTAGGTTAGAGTAGTATCCATTGTAATCAGAAGACTAATAGAACATTAAACTGAGCAATACTCGAAATCTAAGCAAACCATACTCAAATTCTACTTTTACCATTTCCTAAATAACTTCAGGTAAGCTATTTAACTTCTTAAAGCTTCTGTATCTTCATCTATGTGCAAGGACATAACAGTATCTGGATATTATGCAGTTAAAAGAATTGAGATGCCTGATCTACTACAGAAATTCATTAAGGTACTTATTATTATTACTGTAGATTAAAAAATTAGCAGCTAGTCCAGATTCAGTGGCTCACACCTGTAATCCCAACACTCTGGGTGGTCAACGCAAAAGGCAAGAAGATCACTTGAGGCCAGGAATTTGACAGCAGCCTGAGCAACATGGCAAGACTCCATCTCTATAAACTATAAAAAATTTAGCTGGGTTTGGTGTCTCATGCCTGTAGTCTCAGATACTAGGAAGGCGGAGATGGGAAAACTGCGTGAGCTCAGGAGTTTGAGTACAGCCTGGGCAATATATAGTGAGACCCTGTTGCCAAAAAAAAAAAAGTCGGGGCGCTGTGGGGGGCCTCAACTAAAAACAATATATAACTCAATGAAGACTTAGCTTTGATAGTGACGTTTCTTTAACAAATTGTAAACTACTAAAACAGGGTAATAATTATATAAACAATGCAATAATCTGCTTACTGAAATAGAGGAAAAATATTTGCAGCAAAGCAAAGAAGGCATAACTATTCCAAATTTAATAAATTTAGGGTGAGTTGCAATTAAGATTACTTTATTATGTAATGTGATAAGCATAAATGTCAAGATACTAAATATTACACTATCATTTTCATCTTCAAAACTAAAAAATTAGCAAATTTCATTAACTATGTTAAATAACATAGTATACTATTTACATAGCTTGCTTTTTTTAGTAGCTAAAAGTTGATTAGTTTGCAAAGACATAAAAATTAGCTTCACACGCTTTAAAAATAAAAATTGCTGATACTTTTTTTACTTATAAAAAAACTATAAAGCAGATATAAAGCAAAATAATAATATATATTATATATATTATTTATATTTTGCAGATATAAAGCAAAATAATTTTCTAGCAATCTCATTTTACCAAATAAAACATTTAGGTGGTAGTAAGTATTATATTTTCTATTTTTAAGAAAATCTTATTTATTTTATTTTTTTTAATTTATTTTATTTTTTTGAGACAGAGTCCTGCTCTGTTGCCCAGGCTGGAGTGCAGTGGCGCCATCTCGGCTGATGACAACCTCTGTCTCCCAGGCTCAAGTAATTCTCGTGCCCCTGCCTCCCGAGTAACTGGGATTATAGGTGTGCACCACCATGCCCAGCTAATTTTAGTATTTTTTAGTAGAGATGGGGCTTCACCGTGTTGGCCAGGCTGGTCTTGAACTCCTGGCCTCAAGCGATCTACCTGCCTCAGGGCCCCAAAGTGTTGGGGATTACACACGTGAGCCACCACACCTGGCCTCAACTTTTATTTTGGATAAAGGGGTACATGTGTAGGTTACATGGGTATATTGTATGACACTGAGGTCTGGAATACAAATGATCCTATTACCCAGGGAGTGGGTATACTACCCAATAGGTGGCTTTTCAGCCCATGCTCCCCTCCCTCTCTGTATCTTCTCTTTGAAAACTATTCTCTATTCTCAAAACCATTTTTGAGAGTCTTGCTCTGTTGCCCAGGCTGGAGTGCAGTGACACAATCATGGCTCACTGCAGCCTCAACCTCCTGGGCTCAGCCTTCTGAGTGAGTGGGACTACGGGCACATGCCACCATGCCCGGCTGACTTTTTTCTTTTTGTAGAGACAAGATCTCACTATGTTGTCCAGGCTAGTCTTGAACCCCTAGACTCAAGTCACCCTCCCACTTCAGCCTCCCAAAGTGTTGGGATTACAGGCATGAGTCACTGTACCTGGCCTGAAAACTATTCTTAGAGACAGTCTATAAATGGTAAATACCTACATTTTGAAATTCAAGTAAGAGTGTCCTAATAAAGTAGTCTGTTCTCGCTTGTTCATCCTCCTAAATAAAGAGAAACATTTGTAAGTCAGTGAAAACGTTAAAACAAAAAGACACATCAAAACAAATAAAATACTTCTGTCAAAGTCCACAATATAAAATTAACCTTTAAAATTCCAGATGTACTTGATAATTAAAAACTCTAAAAGTCATCAATTTGTAAATGTCTGAAGTGATAAACATGCTAATTATCCCGATTTGCTCACTCCACATTTTAAATTATACATACATGTACCAAAATCACATGTACCCCATTAATAAGTATAGATACTATGTGTCAATTAAAAATAATGGCAAAAGGAAAAAAAAAGCTAGTAAGCCATGAAAAGACATGGACGAACCCTAAATGCACATTACTAAGTGAAATAAGCCAATCTGAAAAGGCTACATACTGTATGATTCAAACTATATGACTTCTGGGCCAGGCGCGGTGGCTCATGCCTACCTATAATTCCAGCATTTTGAGAGGCCGAGGCAGGGGGATCACTTGAGGTCAGGAGTTTGAGATCAACCTGGCCAACATGGTAAAACCCTATCTCTACGAAAATACAAAACTTAGCTGTGTGTGGTGGCATGCACCTGTAATCCCAGCTACTCAGGAGGTTGGGACAAGAGAATTGCTTGAACCCAGGAGGCAGAGGTTACAGTGAGCTGAGACAGTGCCACTGCACTCCAGCCTGGGCGACAGAGCGAGACTCCGTCTCAAAACAAACAAACAAACAAAAACAAACTATATGACTTCTTGAAAAGGTAAAACTATGGAGACAGTACAAATAATGATTACCTAGGGTTGGGAAGGGAGTGAGAGGAATGAATGAATAGGTGGAGCACAGGACGTTTAGAGTAATGACACTATTCTGTAAGATACGACAGTGGTGGAAACACGTCACCATGTATTTCTTCAAACCCACAGAATGTGTAACACCAAGAATGAACCCTAATGTAAACTGTGAACTCTTAGTGATAATGACTTGTCAGTGTAGGTTTGTGAATTGTAACAAAGAGATCGCTCTGGAAGGGAATGTTGATAATAAGAGGGCTACATGTGTGCGGACAGGGTGTATATAAGAAATCTCGGCCGGGTGCGGTGGCTCAAGCCTGTAATCCCAGCACTTTGGGAGGCCGAGACAGGCGGATCACGAGGTCAGCAGATCGAGACCATCCTGGCTAACCCGGCGAAACCCCGTCTCTACTAAAAAAAAATACAAAAAACTAGCTGGGTGAGGTGGTGGGCGCCTGTAGTCCCAGCTACTCAGGAGGCTGAGGCAGGAGAATGGCATGAACCCGGGAGGCAGAGCTTGCAGTGAGCCAAGATCTGGCCACTGCACTCCAGCCCCGGTGACAGAGCAAGACTCAGTCTCAAAAAAAAAAAAAAAAAAAAGAAATCTCTGTACCTTCCTCTCAATTTTGCTGTGAACCTAAAACTGCTCTAAAAAAAATAGTCTTGAAAAAGTTAGGCAGCAGTTCACACTGTAATACCAGTAGTTTAGGAGGCTGAGGTGGGTGGATCGCTTTAGCCTAGGGGTTCAAGACCAGCCTGAACAACATGGTAAAATCCTGTCTCCACAAAAAAAATACAAAAACTAGCTGGGCATTGAGGCATAGGCCTGTGATCTCAGCCACCTGGGAGGCTGAGGTGGGTGGATCACCAAGCCCAGCAGTGAGGCCAAGGCTACAGTGAGCTGCAATCACGTTGCTGCACTCCAGTCTGGGTGACACAGTGAGACCCTGTCTCAAAACAAAAAATGAAAACACTAAAACAAACAAACAAACAAACAAAAAAGCCTTAAAACGAAGTCTCCTATTAGATAGTCTCTTAACAGATAGACCCAAACAGTATGTAAGAAAAGTGAATTTGGGAATCATGTTACTTACTACACTAAGAAACTCGAAAAAAAAAAAAGTTCATTAAAAAAACTTGTATAGACAGTAAAGAAAAAAACATCAATTTGCTTTTGTAAGTTTTACTTATACCTAAAGTGTCTAAATGAATTACTTAAGCATCTGTCACCCAATAAAGTATCTGCAAAGTAGTAACCACCCCCAGAATCATGTAAATATAAATAGAATGTCATTCCTCAGTACCAACCACCATATCCCATCTTCAACCAGTTTACTTTCCAAAACGCATGATTTTCCCTAACATTCAAATTTCAATTAACTGGATAGCAACTGAAGAAAGAAAAGGGAAGAACACCCCAAATTATTATTATTATTATTATTGTGGTTGATGATAACATAACCACTTTAAAAGGTCTCTCGCTGTGATTTAGTCAAAGTATTAATCTACATCAGTCTATCACTAAGCAAATTATTCTTTTTGCCTTATTGGTTAAAACCACAAATAGTTTAGAACAAGGATTATGAAGAACAATGGTGTATGTTGTTTTATTAATAAAAATAATACTACTATACCTGTTTTAATTTTTAAAATCATAGTAACTTACTTTGAACTTTTCAAATAATATTTGAACTTTTTCAATATTTCTGTAAAGGACCAGATAGTAAATATTTTTGGCTTTTTGGGCCATAAAGTCTTTGTCTACACAAGTTTGCTATTGTGATAGAAAATTCATAAATTAATGGGCATAGATGTGTTGTAACAAAACTTTATTTACAAAACAGGCAGTGGGCTAGATCTGAGCCATGGGTAGTGTGCTGACATCCAGTCTAAGTGGTTACATGTGGTGGCAACATATGATTGAGCTCCTGCTAACCAGTCTTCACCCTTTCACCACCACTTTACCCTTGTCCTCATCCCACATCGAGAGAGCTCCAGAAAAGACTGTCATTTCTCAGTCTCAAACTCTGACTGCCAAGTAGTCAAATGACTTACTACGAATATTTTTACCAACATGCTATTTATAAATTTGATTTTTGTTTGCAGTTAAGTCAATGATAACAAATCCTGAGTTGTCTGAATCAATTATGAGACAAACAAATAACCTTCCACTTTTAAATCATCAAAGAAAATGTTTCTTCAGCATGGATCAATCCTGATGCTGACAAATTAAACCAGTCATTACTAATAAAATCAAACCAAATCACTTATCTAGAGACTTTTCAAGTTATCTACTTTTTTCTTTTTAATAAATCTTTTCCCGTGTTTTTTTTCTTTGAGAACTGTTTATAGAGATATATATTTTAGTTTAATTGGAAAACCATCCCCCAAGAACCAATTCATTTTCTACATTATAAAACTATTGCATTCTTCCCCATATCCATTATTGTAAATTGTTTACTATTCCTGACTCCCAAATATTCAAAAATTTCAAGCTGGTTTATTGTTGAATGTTAAGCACTGTATTTTCTCTTGAATTGCAATATTCATTATAGTTATCTTATTACATCTAAATTTACAAATGTTTGGCCAGGTGTGGTGGCCTGTAGTCCTAGTACTTTGGGAGGCCAAGGTGGGCAAACTGCTTGAGCTCAGGAGTTCAAGACCAGTCTGGGCAACACAGGGAGATCCCGTCTCTACAAAAAGACAAAAATTAGTAGTGGCCCATGCCAGCAGCCCTGGCTACTCAGAAAGCTGAGGTGAGAGAATCACTTGAGCCCGGGGGATGGAGGCTGCAGTGGGCCATGATCAGACCACTGCACTCCAACCTGGGTGACAGGGCAAAATCCTGCCTCAAAAAGACATATACAAATAAATAAAACTTTAAAAATAAATTTACAAATGTCCAAAACAACCACACTACACAGAACTAGGTTTCTATGCTGTTGAGGAATCTAATATTTCAGATTTATTTCTGGATTGGTCAAGGAGTATTGGTGTTTCCTCACTGAAGTAGACAGCATGGTGTGTATTTGGTATTATTCAAGCCTAATAAAATGAAATGCAGTGGGATTTTTAACATTTTTAAAAATGTTAATAATGTCTCACTATTTTGCCCAGGCTTGTCTCAAACTCCTGGGCTCAAGCAATCCTTCCCACCTTAGCCTCCCAAAGTGCTGGGATGACAGGTGTGAGCCACTGCACCTGGCCTAAAATTTTTACACTTACCCCACAAATAGTTAATTCTGATCAGCACCTTAAGAATATTGACTATTACATCTAAAAAGTTCAATGGTGAGTTATAGTTATTATAAAAACAACATTGATTTATAAAGTAGACAGCATAATACAGATTCGGTCCTGTCCGTTTTTATGTCAACCTAGAAAGCACTAAACTCTGGGTATGTATGAGAGGAATTCAGTCATAAGTATAACTAAGTCATAAAATTATGGAGTTCTTGAACTCAGCAATGACAAGTAAAACCACAGAAATCATATTTCATTTAATCATGGAAAACAAAGTCAAAAACAAGAAACTCTGAATAGGGAATGTGATACTTAATTTTATCTGTCAACTTGGCGGGGCCATAGTGTGCCCAGAATATTTGGTCAAACATTATTCTAGTTATTTCTGTGAGACTGTTTTTGGAGGAGATTAACATTTAAATTGGTAGTCTTTGAGTAAAGCAAACTGTCCTCCATAATGTTTGTGGGCCTCATCCAATCTGTTGAAGGCCTGAATACAACAAAAGGACCAGCTTCATGAAGCAAGACAGAATTCTCCAGCAGGCTGCCTTCATCTGCAACATTGGCTCATCCTGATTCTACAACAGACTTTTCAAACTAAAACTGAACATCAGCTCTCCTGGGTCTCCAGCTTATTAGCATTCAGACTGAAACTGCAGCACTGGCTCTCCAGGATCTCCAGTCTACCCTGCAGATCTTGGACCTGCCAGCCTCCATAACTGCCTGAGGCAATTCCTCATAATAAATCTCCTTAAATGTATCCACATGCACACAGATGCACACACACACCCTCTTATTCTATTGGTTCTGAAGCTCTGGAGAACCCTGATATAGGCAAATTCATTAATTATTATTATTATTTTTTTTGAGATGGAGTTTCATTCTTATCGCCCAGACTGGAGAACAGTGGTGCAATTTCAGCTCACTGCAACCTCCGTCTCCCAGATTCAAGCAACTCTCATGCCTCAGCCTCCTGAGTAGCTGGGATTACAGGCACCCGTCACCACGCCTAGCTAATGTTTGTATTTTTAGTAGAAAAGGGGTTTTGCCATGTTTGCCAGGCTGGTCTCGAACTCCTGACCTCAAGTGATCCACTCGCCTTGGCCTCTCAAAGCGGTAGGATTACAAGCATAAGCCAGCGTGCCTGGCCTAAATTAATTAATTTTTATGTTATGTTGAATTACAGTCTTTTTATGGCACCTAAAGAAAACTATTGCTTCTATTTTAAAATTCACTTACATTTTCCTTCTTTCTGTCCATGCCTTTCTTTTTCCTACTCTTCTTATTTCCTTCAATGTTTTTGTTTTTTGATTCATTTTCTCAGATTTTTGCTGTGTTAGCTTTTGAGCTTGAATTTAATTCACTTCCAGAGGTCATTACATATTAAGAAAACATTTTAAGTTTCATACCAAATAATCTGCCAGAAAGGACCAATCTTTACTTTCAGTATGGTAGTTCTTAAACTTATCTTTATACATAATTATAACAATTTTTGAGACCACAATTAGATATGAAGGGTAAATATGATACACTATACTCCAGTTATCAAGTCTTTCCAATTTAATCAATTTGAAATGAATACACTATTTCCAAATACTAAAAGTACAGTTACTTCATTTACATGTAAACACTTACTATCAATTGATATACAAATGTTAACACAAAATTAATACAGTAAGATACAAAGAAAATAAACATTTATGAAAAGTCATCCCAAAAGCTTCCAAATTTAAAAGCAGTATATAAACAAATAATTTTTTAAAATGTAAGCATAGGTTTGTGAGTCCTTGGCGTCTATAAACCTGGGTTCATACCATATTATAATTTAATTAGTCATCAGTTTAGCATGCCAATTTTCTGAAAAAAAGTGTTTATAAAAATGGATACTTACACAAGAGATTTTAAATGGTGCAAATGTTATGGGGTCTTCTCCATACAAAGGCCAATAGCGCTCACATTTTTTCTGTCATCCAAAAAAAAATTAGTAAGTAATTCATATAAGTTTTTCTTAAACTGTTATAAATATTTTGTGTCCTGGGGTTCTGCTTACTTCTACTTCCCCAAAACAGAAAAACTCACATTAGTAGGCATGGAGTTGAGAGAGCTTAGACTTACCCAACTGTTTTTAAAAATAGGCTACTGTGTCTTCTCCAAGAATAGTCATAAGAACCTTACTGACTTAAGCGCATAACTATTCATTGCTATCTGCCAGCTCTACAGAGTAAACCAAAGATCCTCCTCTAGGTAAGAAAAAGTAATTTTAAAAAAGTGTCTGGTACGAGGAGGTCCATTTGGTATAAAGGTTGCTAAGCAAGTTTTATTGCTTGGAACATGACAATCTCTATAAATATCTGGCTGAATTCTCATTAAATGTAAAATATGTGATGAAGAGTATTCTACTTGGAATCAGAAGAATTTTGCAAGTACTAATTCTACTTCTTTATTGACCTTCAGTTTATCTGTAAAAACAGGAATAATAATCCTTATCTTACAGACTTGTTGCATGTTTGTTAAATAAGAGTATATTTCAAATGTACCATAGATGGTAAAACCCCTACACAAACATGATGTATTATTTTAACTATCCAATTTTATTTGAGATTACAGAAAGTGTAGTCAAATAATTTCTCCTCTTACCTTCCTATTTTAAACAGGTATAGAAAAAGAATACTAAATTTTCATCACTTTCTAATATCAAACACCTCATCATTTCAGAAAATCAGGTAAGTGAATGAAAAGCCTAACTTTATGGAAGATAGAATGATTCAGATGTTAAGAAATGATGCATTTTGTATCAAGGCCCAATAAAATCCAAGTCTCCAAGTGACCATTTAGCTTAAATAAACCTTTTCAGCAGTGGGAAAAGCATTGGTTAATGAATTCCTAATTAAATCCTCACAGTTTCAAATATAGCAAATGGAGCTATTACCTATAAGCTGAATGAACTATAAGTTGACAGTAATGCTCACAGGGAAACAAAGTAGAACTGTCTGGTATGTTGGGTTAGCTAATATTTCAGAGGCTTAAAAACACAGGTAACTTCCAAATCTCATTTTCCAAGAGACATTTACAGAAAAATGATAAAATTAAATTCTTTTTTTTAGATAGGGTCTTGCTTTGTCAACCAGGCTGGAGTGTGCAGGGGCACAATCATGGCTCACTGCAGCCTCTACCTTCTGGGCTCAAGTGATCTTCCCACCTCAGCCTCCTGAGAAGCTGGGACCACAGGCGTGTGGTACCACACCCAGCTATTTTTTTTTTTTTTTTAATAGATGGAGGCCATGCGCAGTGGCTTATGCCTATAATCCCAGCACTTTGGGAGGCCAACGTGGATGGATCACTTAAGGCAAGGAGTTCAAGACCAGACTGGCCAACATGGCAAAACCTTGTCTCTACTCAAAAATATAAAAAAATTAGCCAGGTATGGTGGCACATGCCTTTAATCCCAGCTACTCAGGAGGCTGAAACATGAGAATCGTTTGAACCTGGGAGAGGGAGGTTGCAAAGAGCTGAGATCACGCCACTCCACTCAAGCCTGGGTGACAGAGCAAGACTGTCTCTCACCACACACACACACACACACACACACACACACACACACACACACACACAAAAGATTAAAAAAAAAAGAGAGAGATGGGGTCTTGCCATGTTGTCGAAGCTGGTCTCAAACTCCTGGACTCAAGCAATTTTCCCACCCTAGCCTCCCAAGTAGCTAGGATTACAGGCGTGAGCCACTACACTTGGACCTTAAATTCTTTCTGAGAGTTTAAAAAATTCTTTTTCATCTTTTACCTGACAAAACTTTAATTCCTTGAAACAGATCGAAAACAAGTTGTAAGAGATTAATTTAGGTAAGAATAGAAAGTGGTGTGACTAACAACGCCCCTCATTCAGATGAGCAGTAGTAAGATTATATTGTTACTTATATTCCTGGTATAAAACTAATAATGATATCAAAAACTATGTGTTAAATATCACATATACATAATCTCTAACACTGCAAGGTGGGTATTATTTCCTTTCAAACGTGAGGAAACTGAAGCTCAGAGTGAACTGTACTGCACTATGGTCAAAATGTTTGTAAAACGTAGGTTTGTCTGATTTTTTTATCTATGCTTTTTCTACCAAGTCACATTCAAAGTCAAGATCAAAGTCAAGGTTATCAAATAATTTCATAGGTCCTAACTCACTCATAATCTATTACTAACAAGACACAGTGAATCACAAAAACCTCAGCTTCAAAAAATTTGTACTCAATACTACTTGATTTTTTTTTTTTTTTTAATGAGACTGAGTCTTACTCTGTCACCCAGGCTGGAGTGCAGTGGCACAATCTCGGCTCACTGCAAGCTCCGCCTCCTGGGTTCACACCATTCTCCTGCCTCAGCCTCCCAAGTAGCTGGGACTACAGGCGCCTGCCACCGCCCCGGTTAATTTTTTGTGTTTTTAGTAGAGACGGGGTTTCACCATGGTCTCGATCTCCTGACCTCGTGATCCGCCCACCTTGGCCTCCCAAAGTGCTGGGATTATAGGCGTGAGCCACCGCGCCCGGCCTACTTGATTTTTCATCAATAATTTGATATATACTATGAACTTACTAATATAATGAAAAGAGAAATACAACCTAAACCTTATCAGCAACTTAAAACATTAGGAGAGTGACATTTAAATTCTCTAAGATAATTAATAATATTAACGTACATATTGACAACACTTAGATAACTTGATTACTTAATAATTTCTCAGTGTTTATATTTTCTCATTTTATTCACTTTCTGTCCAACATTACTTAATACTGACAAAGGAAACAGCTGGGAGTAATGGAATAAATTAAGGTTTCCCTACTGTTTATGCAACATAACTGAAAGATGTATCTTTTGCAATATATTACTTACTGGAAAAAATTAACATATTTACAAATTAAAGATAATTTTAACCATATTAATTACATTAGTATAAAAAAACTTTGAATAAAATCACTATGTAATTTGTAAGTTTGATTTGTATGTCATATTTATAGAAGACCACACTTTATAAGTTTTATTTAAATACAAATTATCTGTAACTCTGTCATTACTTCCTACAGTGAGGACAGAATATGATGCTGTAGGACACCAGAACAGTTTTGAAATAAATTTTACTTCAACATAGCATAAAAATACCAATGTTAGAAAATCAGGGTAAGAAATTATCTTCTCTCAGCTTTGAAGATAGGAAACAAACAAAACATACTGTGGTATTAACAGACTCATCAAAATATTCAGGCCTGGTGCGGTGGATTACACGGGATTACATGCTTGTAATCCCAGCACTTTGCGAGAAGAGGCAGTCAGATCACCTGAGGTCAGGAGTTTGAGACCAGCCTGGCCAACACAGTGAAATCCCACCTCTACTAAAAATACAAACATGAGCTGAGCCTCGGTGGTAGGTGCCTGTAGTCCCAGCTACTCAAGAGGCTGACGCAGGAAAACCGCCTGAACCCGGGAGATGGAGGTTGCAGTGAGCCGAGATTGTGCCACTGCACTCCAGCCTCACTGACAGAGCAGGACTCTGTCTCACCATCTCAAAACAAACAAACAAATGAACAAAAATTCAAACCATATATTAATAACCGGATTTTTAAAAATGTATTTTCACTTGTTCAATTTTATTCCTATTTAAAAATACCTCTCTATTTCAGTCCACAGATGGTATTCTACCTACAACACCACTGAATATTTGAAGATTATTAAGTAACAATACAGAATTAATTATTGTTAAGTACAGGAATACCTCATTTTCCTGTGTTTCTCAGATCCTGCATATTTTACAAATTGAAGTTTTGTGGCAACCCTGCACCAAGCAAGTATATTGGCATCATTTTGTCGATAACATATGCTCACTTCAGGTCCGTCACATTTTGGAAACTCTTGCAGTATTCAAAACTTTTTCATTATGATGATATCTGTTATTGTAATCTTATCAGTGATGTCTGAAGTTACTACTCTGTTTTTGGGTGCTACAAACTGCTCCCATATAAAATGGCAAACTTCATCAACAGATGTTGTGAGCGTTCTCACTGTTCCATTGACAAGCTTTTGTACCCTCTCTCTTCCTCTCCTTGGGCTTTCCCATTTCCTAAGACACAGTATTGAAATTAGACTAACTAATAACCCTACAATGGCCTCAAAGTGTTCAAGTGAAAAGGGTCACATACTTTTCACTTTAAATAAAAAAGCTAAAAATGATTAAGCTTAGTGAAGAAGGCATGTTGAACACTGAGATAGGCAGAAAGGTAGGCCTCTTGTACTAAACAGCCAAGTTTAGAATGCAAAGGAAAAGCTCTTGAAGGACATTAAAAGAACTACTCCAGGAAACACACAAACAATTAAATAGGTCAAACAGCCTTATTGCTTACATGGAGAAAGTTTTAGTGGTCTAAAAGATCAAACTAGCTACAACATTTCTACAAGCCAAAGCCTAATCCAGAGCAAGGAGCTAACTTCCTTCATTTCTATAAGGCGTGAGAAAGCTGCAGAAGGAAAGTTAGAAGCTAGCAAAGGCTGGTTCATGAAGTTTAAGGAAAGAAGCTGTCCCCATAACATAAAAGTGCAAGATGGAGCACCAAATTCTGATGTAGAAGCTGCAGCAAGTTACCCAAGGATCTGAGCTAAGAGCACTGATGAAACAAGCTATACTAAATGACATATTTTCAGTATGGATGAAACAGCCTTATACTGGAAGAAGATGCCATCTAGGACTTTCAGAGCTAGAGAAAATAAGTCAATGCCTAGCTTCAAAGCTAGGCAAAAAAAACCAGGCTGACTCTCTTGTTAGGGGTTAATGCAGCTGGTGACTGACATTAAGTTGAAGCCAATGCTCATTTACCATTCTGAAAATCCTAAGGGCTCTAAAAATCATGCTAAATGTACTCTGTCTGTGCTCTATAAATGGAATAAGGCCTGGATGTCAGCACATCTGTTTTTGTTTTTTCAACCCCACCCCCAGCCCATCCCTATTGCATGGCTTGAGGAATATTTTAAGCTCATTACTGGGGACTACTGGTTGGAAAAAAAAAAAATTCCTTTCAAAATATTTCTGTTTACAATGCACCTGGTCACCCAAAAGCTCTGATGGACATGTACAAGGAGATTAATACGTTTTCATGCCTGCTAACACAACATCCACTCTAGAGCCCATGGATCAAGGAGTAATTTCGAGTTTCAAGTCTTATTATTTAAGAAACATATTTTGTAAAGCTAAAGCTGCCATAAATAATGATTACTCTGATGGGTCTAGGGAAAGTGAACTGAAAACTTCTGGAAAGGATTCAGCATTCTAGATGCTATTAATTACATTAATGATTCGTGGGAGGTCGAAATATCAACATTAACATGAGTTTGGAAAAAGTTAATTCCAACCCTCATGATAACTTTGAGGGGTTCAAGACTTCAGTAGAGGAAGCAACTGCAAATGTGGTGGAAACAACAAGAGAATTAGAAGTGGAGCCTAAAGATGGAACTGAATTGCCACAATCTCATGATAAAACCTGGAATGGATGAGGAGTTGCCTCTTATGGATGAGAAAAGAAAGTGGTTTCTTGAGATGGAATCTACTTTCTTGAGATGGAATATACTTTTGGTGAAGATGCTGTGAACACTGTTTAAATTACAACAAAGGATTTAGGACATTACATCAACTTAGTTGATAAAGCATGGAAGGGGTTGAAAGGACTGACTCCAATTTTCAAAGTAGTTCCACTGTGGGTAGAACAGCAATTGCTGTTGGTATCAATCAGCAGGACACGCCACAGAGTATTCTTTCATGAAAGGAAGAGACAATCAATGTGGCAAACTTCACTGCTTTCTTATTTTACGTATTTAGAGGTGGAGACTCCCTCTGCCCAGGCTGGAGTACAGTGGCATAATCATAGCTCACTGCAGCCTCAACCTTCTGGGCTCAAGTGATCCTCCTACCTCCGCCTCTCAAAGTGCTGGGATTACAAATGTGAACTACCATTCCTGGTCCTGTCTTTTACCAAAAATTGCCACAGCTACCCCAACCTTCAGCAAACGCCACCTTGATGAGTTAGCGGTCATCGACGTCAACAAAACCCTTGACCAGCATAAAGATTACAACTAGCTGAAGGCTCAGATGATCATTAATGTTTTTTAGCAATAAATTATTTTTAAATTAAGGCATGGAAGGCCGGGCGCGGTGGCTCACACCTGTAATCCTAGCACTTTGGGAGGCCGAGGTCGGCAGAACATCTGAGGTTAGGAATTCGAGACCGGCCTGGCCAATGTGGTGAAATCCCGTCTCTACTAAAACTACAAAAATTAGCCAGGTGTGGTGGGACAGGCCTAAAATCCCAGCTACTCAGGAGGCTGAGGCAGGAGAATCACTTGAACCGGGGAGACAGAGGTTGCAGTGAGCCAAGATCGTACCACTGCACTCCAGCCTGGGCAACAGAGCAAGACTCTGCCTAGAAAAAAAAAAAAAATTAAGGCATGAAGTGTTTTACAGGTATAATGCTACTGAACACAGAGCAAGACTCTGTCTAGAAAAAAAAAAATTAAGGCATGAAGTGTTTTACAGGTATAACGCTACTGAACATTTAACAGACTATAATACAGTATAAATGTAACTTTTATATGTACTAAAAAAACAAAAAATTTGTCTGAATTGCTTTATTGTGGTGGTCTGGAACTGAACCTATAATATCTTTGAGGTATGCCTGTGTGTGATAAAATATACTTACAAAATATAAAAGAAAACAATATGCTTGAGAGATTATTTTGTCCCTTGTATGAAAAAAAGCAACAGCAGAACCCCAATATAAAAGAAGTATTTACATTAACTGCTTATGTTCAGACTATAATAATAAAAGAACAAGAATATTTATCCCCAAAAATGAAATAATAAGAGGAATAGATTGTACATACCCTTCCCATCTCAAATTCTCGGCAGGCCATTACAATGATCTAAAAAGTGATGGTGGGGAGTGAGATAAAGAATGTATCAAACACAATTTTACTTTTTAATAAAATACAGATTTCAAGAATTTTGCACCCTGAGAAGTATAATTGGCTTGCCTAAAAAAGTAGTTTCAATATTAAACGTGTAAGTTAAAGAAATTATCAAAATTAGACTTTCCAAACAAAGGCTAACTATATAGCAACAAATTAAATTGGTTCCAGTTAACATGATTTTTTTGGTTTGAATTAAATTATGTGAATCTTACAGATTTACTTTGTGACTTCTGAAATTATATTAAAATACCACTTTTAGGATATTTACCTAATTATAAATAGCACTATTAATTAAAAATACATTTATAATTATTTAAATATTGAATGCATTTAACACAATTTTAAAAGGTGATCACACCTGTTTTTCCCCATTTTATAATGTAAACTTTCAAACACACAGCATAGCTGAGAGAATTTTACAGTAAACATTGTATAGCCATCATCTATATTCTATCATTAACATCTCACCATGTTTCATCACATAACTATCCCTCTATCAATCCATCGTTTTAAAAATGCATTTCAAAGTTTTGAACATCAGTATACTTTCCCCAAAAATACTTCACCATGCATATTATTATCTAGAACACAATAATTTTTTTTTTTTTTTGAGACAGGGTCTCGCTCTGTCACCCAGGCTGGAGTGCAGTGGCGCGATGTCAGCTCGCTGCAAGCTCCGCCTCCCGGGTTCACGCCATTCTCCTGCCTTAGCCTCCTGAGTAGCTGGGACTACAGGTGCCCGCCACCACACCTAGCTAATTTTTTGTATTTTTAGTAGAGACAGGGTTTCACTGTGTTAGCCAGGATGGTCTCGATCTCCACCTCATGATCCGCCCGCCTCGACCTCCCAAAGTGCTGGGATTACAGGCATGAGCCACAGCACCCGGCCAATCTAGAATATAATTTTTATATTGTTTCCAGTATTTTTCCCTTGAGGTAAATTTTACATATAATGAGATGCACAAATCCTAAAGTGAACGTTCTCCAAGTATGGACAAATGCACTCATCTGTGCAACACAAATCTTATCAAGACACAGGATGTTTCCATCATCCAGAACGTTTCTTCATGATCTTTCTCAGTCAATCCCCAAGCACATCTAGTTTTTAAAGTGAAGTACAGCAAATACAAATAACTGGAAAAGTGCCCCCCTTTTATTAATCTTTCAAAGACCACAGGATGTCAATGCTTTAGACTCACTACAATTCCATTAAAAAGCCATAAGACAAAAATGAAAGTTCCACATTACTGATTTTCCACATCCACACAAAGAAAAGTATCAGTGCACATGGTTAGGTTTCAAGAGTATTACAGAGCAGTATAGGGTAGCTCTTTGCAGTATTCTAACTAATTTCTCTGCTTCCAAATCTAAGGACACATTATTTCCCTTCATCCAAAAGAATAAGAGGGCAATGAATGAACTCCAGGGGCAGATGAAATTCTCTTACAGTGTATATTTATAGTTTATTTATAGTTATGTGTTTATATATATTTTCTGAGAAGAGGGACTTAAATGAGTATAACTGTACTATCAATTATTTTACTGACCTATTAGAGCACTAATCCTTTTCTGATTTTTATAAGTTGTTTGATAGTTGTATCATTACTTACTTAGGACAAAATTTAAATTGTTATCACACCTTCTTCTTAAAATATTTAGCCTAGTTTGTAAAAATTTAATAAGACATCCTAAAAATGTACCCATCTTTTTAGTAAACATCAGCAATAAGTAAATATAATTATGGATTTTTAAAAAATCCCCTCATTCCTTATTCAGCAAAGCATCCTATATCATTACATATGAATTTCTCAAAATTTATTGTGAAAAGTAAATTACTTACCACAACATTATATTCCCATATCATCCTCCAAAAATCTATTACTGTATTTGCTAAAGGTCCTTGAGTTGCTACATATGCTTTTGGCCCATAGACGCCCTAAAAATGGTTAAAAGCAAATTTCACATTTATTTTGATTACCAAAAATATTTCATTATCCAAAATAAAAGGTTTCAAATTGTATTAGTAATACTGTTGTTTTAACTCAAACCATTTCTAAATAATGTGTCTTCCATAGTATACTGAAACATGGCAAAATATATTCAATCCACTTAAGCTTTTGATGACTGCTATTACTTTTGTGTGTTTACTGGATATGATGCACAGAATAGGTATTTAAGAACTGCCTTATGCCAATTAAAAATTATTACTTATCTAGGCATTAAAAACAAAAGCCCTGATACCTACTTAACAAAGCTAACTGTGGCAGAAATACAGAGCATGCTCTGATTCTAAAACAATACTAAAACTAGTAAAGAGTTCTTTCTTAGTTTCTTCCATAGCTACCTTCCATTATCTATTCAACTCTGAAGTTTATCTACCATACACGTTTTTAATAATGAACATGAGAATATACCAAACAGGGTCACTGACTAAACTGGCACATAACTGACTCATACAATGAATCAGTGTCATTAAGTGTAATTAAAAACTATAACTTTTAACAAACACCCTTATAAAAGAATATGAACACTGACAACATCTGAAATAGCAAACTATCAATTTATTAGTTTTTATTTCAGGTATTAATTTTGGTTTTTAACTTTGTTTAAAAAAGAAATTTTTGTTTAAAACCATGACTGCTGAATATTGACATAGATATTAATTTTACCACATAAACTTTTTTTTTTTTTTGAGGCAGAGTCTCGCTGCGTCACCCAGACTGGAGTGTAGTGGTGTGATCTCGGCTCACTGCAACATCCACCTCCCGGCTTCAGGCGATTCTCCTGCCCCAGTCTCCTGAGAAACTAGGATTACAGGCATGTGCTACCACGACCCGCTAAGTTTTGCATTTTTAGTAGAGACTGGTTTTCCCCATGTTGGCCATGCTGGTCTCGAGCTCCTGACCTCAGGTGATCCACCCGCCTAGTCTCCCAAAGTGCTGGGATTATAGACGTGAGCCACCGTGCCTGGCCTTACATAAACTTTTATCAGTTAACATTTTTATCAACACAAACATGAAAATATGTATAGACACCATATATAAAATAACTGAAAATTACATTATCATATCACTTGAAAGATTCAAAAACACAGATTAGCTGATGGAAAAAAAGCCTTTTATTTAAACTGAATCAAGTGGCAGTTTGCATCTATCTCTATTGATAACTCTAAAGAACTTGATGCTGGATGCGGTGGCTTATGCCTGTAATCCTAGCACGTTGGCAGGCAGAGGTGGGCTGATCACAGGTCAGGAGATCGAGACCATCCTGGCTAACACAGTGAAACCCCATCTCTACTAAAAATACAAAAAATTAGCTGGGAGTGGTGGCGGGCGCCTGTAGTTCCAGCTACTTGGGAGGCTGAGGCAGGAGAATGGCGGGAACCAGGGAGGCGAGCTTGCAGTGAGCCGAGAAAGAGCCACTGCACTCCAGCCTGGGCGACAGAGCGAGGCTCCATCTCAAAACGAATTCGACTGCTTTTCATCAAAGGGTATCCAAACAAAGGTTATAAAAAAGAGACTATTTAATCTTGGATTTTGGGTTGCCACCCAAAATAGTGACAACTGTCAAAAGTTTTACATTTAAGGCTATGTTGTAGAATTTTAAATCAGTATTATCCAGTAATCCCACCCCTAGTAATTTATGCTAGGAAATTATTCAAAAGAACAAAGATGTTTACTGCAATATTATTATTTTAAAAATCTGGAAACAACCTATATGGGTCAACAACAGGGAATGATCATGTTTATTTGTGCACACAAACCCAAAGGGATAACTGAGAAAATAATTTAGTAATGGGTAAGACTTCCATGGGAAAGAAGAAATAAAAAAGAAAATGTTATCTCTGCTATAACAAAACTAAGTACAAACTATTTATCTATATGAATAAGGAGGCTAGAAGGAAAGCATATAAAAACGATGTGCCAGGGCAGTGGTTTTATTTTTATTTCTTTTGCTGCTGGTATCACGTCCGAGCAATTCAAAAAGGTTTTACAAAACTAGTATGTAGAAAGACATTAATATGGCAGAGAAACACCATTTGAAGTTAGTACATACCTTTATAAAATTTGCATTGATATAGTCTGAATCTTGTGAAGGAGTCTTTAACGTCAATTTAACTCGGCTGTGATCAACTGCAAGAAAAAAATACATAAAATATGTATGGCTGACATACAGGTATTTTCTAATGAAGCATAAGTAAGGTTAAATAGACAGCTTAAGAACATTTACTTTAAAAAACAACGGATGAAAATGGACTCTAGGTATCAGCAGGGTAATTTCTAACATTACACTGAAAGGAAATAAAATAAATTTTCAGACAACCACCACCTGGCGGGCACCTGTAATCCCAGCTACTCTGGAGGCTAAGGCAGGAGAATCACCTGAACCTGGCCGGGAAGTAGAAGTTGCAGTGAGCCAAGATTGCGCCATTGCACTCCAGCCTGGGCAACAGAGCGAGACTCTGTCTTAAAACAAAACAAAACAAAACAGCAACAGCAGCAAAAAAAACACCACCACCAGTGACGTAAAGCAGTGTATTAAAGTTGCAATAGGAATCATCTCTGGAACTCTTTTAAAATGCAAATTCCAGGACATTATCCCTGATTTACTAGGGCAGAGTCTAGGTATTTCAGCCTCTGCAGGTTTTAACAAACATACCAGGTGGCTGATGAATACTAACCAGTGATACAGAAGCCCATATGCTAAAATTCTTATTAAAAAATCTAACTTTCATATTTCACAAGAAACTATAAAAAGTAAATTATTAACAAATTAATGAATTGAGATTATATATAAAAAGTGCTCAACACTGCTCTGGCTAATAATAGTTATTATTAGGTAATGTAGCTTAGAGTAAAAAAACTTTACAAAAAAATTTTATGAAGTATATTTTTCTTTTACATTTTTATTGATTTATTTTTTAAGGAATATGTTTATAATTTTAAAAAATTAGACCTTAAAGAAAAGTATAAAATGAAAAGCCTCCCCTGCCCTTCAGTTCCAGGGCTCTCTCCCATCAAGATACTATATTAAAGTTTTTTTTCCCCTTCCAAGTGTACTTATTACACATATAGCTATATACTTTGAAAAACTACTAAACAAATGCAAGCATCCTATACATGCTGTTCTGTATCATTACTTTTCAGTTTATAGTATATCCTGGAACTCTTCCCAAAGCACAAAAAGATTTACTTTATTAATTTTTACTATTATGGTAAAACACAGAGACAAGGTCTCGCTCTGTCACCCAGGCTGAAGTACAGCGGTGCGATCATAGCTCATTAGAACCGAGAACTGCTGGGCTAGAGATCTTCCTGCTTCAGGCTCCCAGTGTTTGGATTATAGGTGTGAGCCACTGCACTCAGCTTGCACTAGCCTATCTCACTCTTTTTAGCTTAACAGAGAATTCCATCCTGTGAATGCTTCATTCTTTATTTAGCTACTCTACTGATGGGCCATTTTTTTTCCTATGAAAAACATTACTACAGTGAACACTAATGTACATATAGCTGTTACCAGCATTGCTGTAGGGTAAATTCCTAACAGAGGAATTGCTACTTGCCTTCAACAATTTATACAGGGTTATTTAATAAGGGTGACTGGGTATTACCAAACTTTTCGTCACTGACAAACCAAAAAGTAAAAAGATCTTGATTTAATTTCCATTTCTTGAATTATGCAAAGGATTGTCTATGTTTTAATATATTTACTGGTTATGTGTACTTCTTTTTCCATAAACCGCTTGTTTATATCCTTTGCCCATTTTTCCATGTCTGTTTTGTCCCATTGATTTTGATGAAATCTACGCAAAAAGAAAAAATCAGCCCTCTGTCACAGGAAGTGCAAATAGTTTTTTCCAGTTTGTGCTGATGTTTAAAACTTTTTATTTAGAACTAATTTTAGACTTATAGAAAAACTGCAAAAATAGCACAGAGAATTTCCATATACCTCTCACTGAGCTTCCTCTAATAGTAACATATTATATAACCATAGGACAATGATCATAATACCACAAAATCAACAGTTATAAAACTATTAATTAAAGAAGACTATACAAATCAGTGTTTTTTAAATCTTTTTTCTCTTTCAAGGATCTCATATTAAATTTAACTTTTAGTGGCCAGGCATAGTGGCTCACACTGTAATCCCAGCCAAGGTGGGCAGATCACCTGAGGTCAGGAGTTTGAGACCAGCCTGGCCAACATGGCGATACCCCATCTCTACTAAAAATACAAAAAAAAAAAAAAAAATTGGCAGGGCATCGTGGTACATGCCTGTAATCCCAGCTACTCGGGAGGCTGAGGCGGGAGAATTGCTTGAACCCAGGAAGGGTAGGTTGTGGTAAGCCGAGATCGCGCCACTGCACTCCAGTCTGGATGACAGAGTGTGACTCCATCTCAAGATAATAATAATAATAATTTTTACTTCTCCTTAGTCTCCTTCAACCTAAAAAAAGTTTCTCTGATTTTTTTTTAAATGACTGGAATGAAGTTATAAATTTTTGGTAATACCACTGAATGATGTTGTGTCCTTCTCAGTACAACACATCAGGGGATACATGATATACATATGCTTCAGTACTTGTGATGTTAACCTTGGTCACTTGGTTAATATGGTATTGCTTGGTTACCAAAAGGGAAAGTTACTGCCTTTCCCTTTTATAGTTTGTAAGTAGTTGAGGTTAGACGCTTTCAGATTATGAAATCCTAAAGAAGTAGAATTGCCTAGTATTCTTTGTCTCTGGATTAGAAGGGACTGTAACATATAACATATAAAATGCCATTATTATTATCACGTTATAATACCTTCTAATCAATGAATGAATATCAAAGGCAGTTAAAATACAAAAGGAAACACTGAAATTTAACAGACATGAATAAACTACTTAGCAAAGTATTAAAGAACAACTAATAGTCACTAATTTATTTTTCACTGGCTCAAATTTTATACATAGCACTAAGGCCCAGTTCTGCTAATTTAATTGATAAATTTACTTAAAAAAAATTCTTTAGAAATTTGCAGAAGAGACATATAAGGAGGATATACTTGCTTCTGGTGCAATTATTCATCTCCTCACTGTATTCTAAGAAACAGAATGTTTACAACAAGTTTGTCAATGCTCTGTCATTTATTTCATGCCACCTTACATGTCCCATCCCCCTTTTTATATGCCATTTGGGATAGGAAATACACATACAAAAAAAAGCTATGCTTCTGAAAAATGAGAATAGAATATTCAGTGGTTAGGATAAAGATGGCTGAATAACTACAGGAAGCTTCCTCTTACCATGTTTGCCAGTAATAAGGGGTCTCAGTTAATTACCATTATTCACATGGCATATTAGCCTCTATTCAAAGTATCTCAAAGTCAGAATACAATAGTTGGTTTACCACTGGGTCCTTAGTAAAGTTTCAGGTGACCCTAAATCCAAATGAGAACAGTTACTCCCAAATGATAGTTAGGACTGGTGCCAGGCTGGCTACATGCAGGCTGGTAATTTCCTTTTTTAAAAAATTTTCTAAGATGGAAAATTTTAAGCATACACTAAAATAGAACAGTATAACAAATCTTTGTATATCCATTACCCAGCTTCAATAATTATCAACATTTTGCCAATCTTATTTCATCTACCCCAATCATTCAACAGCTGGGGAAAGCAAATTAAAATCCAAGATTTCTGGAGTACTACGTCTTGCAGTAAGTTTAATTCAGTAAATTAAAAATGGGGCACAGAAATACCCTTTTTAAAACTCCCCATTTAAATTCTACAGGCAAATTTGGTAGTCACTGCTTTCTATTATGTATTCACAGCATATTAGATTTTAAAATCAACATTATGCTACTTACACAGCATATCATGTGTATTTTGATATTTTTTGGCATTTTAAATGTGAATTTTAGTATCATTCATCCAACAAATATTTATTGCGTGTAATAAGCACAATAATGTTGTTCATATATCCATAGTAAAGTAATAGCAAGGAAAGGGAGTAAGGAACATCTTGAGGATATCAGCAGTTTTCAGAGCTGTGACAAGCTGGGTCTCAGGGAATGAGAAGTTTGCAAACTGATTAAAAAGAAAACAAAATAGGGCATTATAGATAGCATAACAGGTTCAAAAATATAGAATTAATAAAAAATAGCTACCATGGAATGAATGTTTCCTCTAAGCAAATAATTTTATCCTCACCACACACTCATGGAGATAGAAGATATTATCGCTATGCACAGAGGTATGCCCAAATCACAAAACTGAGATGGCAGCGCCACATTTGAAACTGGGGTTGTCTGATTTCAAAGCCAAGGCTCTGGGTCTAAATAAGTACATGTACTGAAGAAGTGTGAAGCAACAAGGGACTACTGGAAGAAAGAAGCAGTGAGCAACAAGGCTGAAAATGTAGCCACCTGTTCTCACTCACTTGACTATAGAGCAAAGAAGGGGTGGATTGGAATTGGAGTATGGAACAAATGCATGATTTCAAATAAACGAGTGGATATCCATCCCAGTTCTGTCCATTGAAAAGGCCTAGAAGCAATGACACACCAAGCCCTGTTCAATGGTGGGGTCATCCAGGACTTTCAGGATTGCTCCCCGCCCTCCCAGCTGGCTTTTCTGCCACAGCAGACCGGGTGTCCTTTACCTGCCTGCGTCTTCTGTAGTTTGTTAAGCAGCACCCTTAGCTCCTGTGACACCTTAGGGAGAAAGCCACAGCACCTGTGATGTTGGGCCAGCATTAACACCTGGCAAAGTGCTGGGAACTAGAAGTAGAGAGAAAGAACTTGGGTGGCTGTTTTAATATTCTTCACTGGTGCTCTTTTTTTTTTTTTTTCTGAGATGGTGTCTAGCTCCATCACCCAGGTTGGAGTGCATTGGCACCATCTTGGCAACCTCTGCCTCCAGGTTCAAGTGATTCTCCTGCCTCAGTCTCTTGAGTAGCTGGGACTACAGGCATGTGCCATCATGCCCGGTTAATTTTTGTATTTTTAGTAGAGGCGGGGTTTCACCATATTGGCCAGGCTGGTCTTGATCTCCTGACCTCAAGTGATCCGCCCGCTTCAGCCTACCAGTTGTGGGATTACAGACGTGAGCCACCATGCCCGGCCAGACTGGTGCTCTTATTAAGCACATTTAGAAATAATCTAAATATAAAAAAAAGAAAGCAACTATTTCTCTCCATGGTTTTGCTAGCTATCCATCCAAGAGAAACAAAATCATAGGTCCACATAGAGAGTTGTATGACACGTTCATAGCAGCATTATTCAATATGTTCATCATCTATATGATGGAATATTATTCAACAACAAAAAGGACTGAACTATTGATGCATGCTACATCATGAATGAATCTTTAAAATGTGTTAACGAGAGGCTGGGCGCGGTGGTTCATGCCTGTAATCCCAGCACTTTGGGAGGCCGAGGGGGGCAGATCACGAGGTCAGGAGTTCCGGACCAGTCTGGCCAACATAGTGAAACTCTGTCTCTACTAAAAATACAAAAAATTAGCCAGGCATGGTGGTGTGCGCCTGTAATCCCAGCTACTCAGGAGGCTGAGGCAGAAGAATCATGTGAACCTGGGAGGCGGAGGTTGCAGTAAGCCAAGAACGTACCACTGCACTCCAGCCTGGGTGACAGAATGAGACTTTGTCTAAAAAAAAAAAAAAAAAAAAATGTGTTAAACAGTTAGTCACAAAAGACTATATATTGATTGTATTGTATGATTACATTTATATTAAATTCACAGAAAAGGAAAATCTATACAGACAGAAAGCTGATTAACAGTTGCCCAGGGCTGAAGACTCAGATCTTTTGGGGGTGATGGAAATATCTTAAAACCAGATTGCATTAATTGTTGCAAAACTCTATGAATTTACTTTAAAAAAAAAATCATTGAATTGTGCAATTAAAATGGATAAATTCAGCATCCTGAGTAGCTGGGACCACAGGTGTGCACCATCATGCTCAACAAAGCTGTGTGTGTATGTATGTGTGTGTGTGTAGACTGAGTTTTGCTATGTTGCCCAGGCTGGTCTTGAACTCTTGAGCTCAAACAATCTGCCCAGCTTGGCCTCCTAAAGCGCTGGGATTCCATGCGTGAGCCACTGCACCCAGGCAATGAATTAAATAGTTATCTAACAGTAAATAAGTACATATCTCTCAGTACAATTACTTCCAATATAAATTTCCAGGCCAGGTGCAGTGGCTCACACCTGTAATCCTAGTACTTTGAGAGGCCGAAGTGGGTGAATTACCTGAGGTCAGGAGTTTGAGACCAGTCTGCCTGACATGGTAAAACCCCGTCTCTACTAAAAATACAAAAACTTAGCTGGGCATGGTTGCGGGCACCTGTAATCCCAGCTACTTGGGAGGCTGAGGCACGAGAATTGCTTGAACCTGGGAGGCAGAGGCTGCAGTAGGCCGAGATCCCACACTGCACTCCAACCTGGGCGACAAAGTGAGATTCTGTCTTACACACACACACACACACACACACACACACACACACACACACAAAGTGAGATTCTGTCTTACACACACACACACACACACACAAAGTGAGATTCTGTCTTACACACACACACACACACACACACAAAATCCAAATCAAAATAACTAGAAATTTACTGGAGACCTACTTATCAAACCTGAGATAACTTAAAGGAAAAAAGGCACTGTCACTCTGATTATTGCACAGTGATTAAGAACTCAAGCTCTTGGACAAGGTCTCCCAATGTTGACACTCACACATTTTGGCTTGGAGAAGTCTTTGTTTGGGGAAGGGGGCTGCATCCTGTGCATTGCAGGATGTGTAGTAGTATTCCTAGCCTCTACCTGTTAGATGCCATTAGCAGCCTGTCCACTCCCATACCCTAGTTGTGACAACCAAATCTCTCCAGACATTGCTAAGTGTCCTTTGAGGGGCAAAATCACCCTAGTGAAGGCTTTAAAACGACCTGGGTTTAAATTCTTGCCCCACACTATTTAACTGTGAGACAAGCTTTTTAACCTCTTTGTCTCAGTTTCCTGTTTGCAAAATGGCACATAACAGTATTTACCTCAGAGTTCTGCTGTGATGATTATGGTAAATAATCCATTTATCACAGAAATCAGCAAACCATACAAATCAGAACTTTCATTTTTCAGAGGACCAGTTTAACAGTACACCACTAACCTTTCCCATTACCCCAGTCAAACTGTAAACTTCCCCTTCTATTCTCTGCTTTCTCCCTATCCCTCATTCCAACTATATTCTCAATAACACTAATTACCATGACATGTCAGACCACATATGTTAATTTGTATTGTCCACCGCCTTGACTAACATATAAGCTCCACAAGGGCAGGGATTTTGCCAGTCTGTTTTTTGCTGCATTCCCAGCATATAGTACACCCTCAGAGCTTTCTGTAAAATGAGTAAATGCCAAGGGAGGCGGATGACCTGACGTTAGGAGTTGGAGACCAGCCTGGCCAACATGGTGAAATCCTGTCTCTATTAAAAATACAAAAATTATCTGGGTGTGGTGGCGGGTGCCTGTAATCCCAGCTACTCGGGAGGCTGAGGCAGCAAAATAGCTTGAACCTGGGAGGCAGAGGTTGTAGTGAGCGGAGATCGCACCACTGCACTCAGCTTGGGCGACAGAGCAAGACACCGTTTCAAAAACAAAAACAAAACAAAAAAAGAAACAGCATATGAAAACAGAAACCTACAGCTAGATGACAGAAAAAGAAAGTGGACAGGCTCTCTGAATGTGTGCGTTAATAATTCCAGAGCAATCTGGGATCACTTTAAGATTATCTTGCTTAACATAAAGCATCCAGAAAGCCACGTCATCCCCTATTCTGAGGCAGACTGGTGCTATGGTGTGAATATCTGTGTCCGTCCCAAATTCGTAAGTTAAAACATAAATTCCAATGCAACAGTATTAAGTGGTAGGGCCTTTAAGGAGACGATTAGGTCATGCCTTGTGAATGGGATTACCAGCCTTTACTAAATAAAGAGGCCCGAGGAAGCTTGTTTGCCCCTTCCATCATGTGAGGTGCACCGAGAAGGCACTATGCATGAACCAGAGTGACCCTTCACCAGACGGCAAATCTGCCGATGCCTTCATCTTAGACTTCCCAGTCTCTAGAACTTTAAGATACAAATGTCTATTTTTTTTTTTTTTTTTTTATACTTTAAGTTCTAGGGTACATGTGCATAACGTGCAGGTTTGTTACATATGTATACATGTGCCATGTTGGTGTGCTGCACCCATCAACTCGTCAGCACCCATCAATTCATCATTTATATCAGGTATAACTCCCAATGCAATCCCTCCCCCCTCCCCCCTCCCCATGATAGGCCCCAGTGTGTGATGTTCCCCTTCCCGAGTCCAAGTGAGCTCATTGTTCAGTTCCCACCTATGAGTGAGAACATGCGGTGTTTGGTTTTCTCTTCTTGTGATAGTTTGCTAAGAATGATGGTTTCCAGCTGCATCCATGTCCCTACAAAGGACGCAAACTCATCCTTTTTTATGGCTGCATAGTATTCCATGGTGTATATGTGCCACATTTTCTTAATCCAGTCTGTCACTGATGGACATTTGGGTTGATTCCAAGTCTTTGCTATTGTGAATAGTGCCGCAATAAACATACGTGTGCATGTGTCTTTGTAGTAGCATAATTTATAATCCTTTGGGTATATACCCAGTAGTGGGATGGCTGGGTCATATGGTACATCTAGTTCTAGATCCTTGAGGAATCGCCATACTGTTTTCCATAATGGTTGAACTAGTTTACAATCCCACCAACAGTGTAAAAGTGTTCCTATTTCTCCACATCCTCTCCAACACCTGTTGTTTCCTGATTTTTTAATGATTGCCATTCTAACTGGTGTGAGATGGTATCTCATTGGGTTTTGATTTGCATTTCTCTGATGGCCAGTGATGATGAGCATTTTTTCATGTGTCTGTTGGCTGTATGAATGTCTTCTTTTGAGAAATGTCTGTTCATATCCTTTGCCCACTTTTTGAAGGGGTTGTTTGTTTTTTTCTTGTATATTTGTTTGAGTTCTTTGTAGATTCTGGATATTAGCCCTTTGTCAGATGAGTAGATTGCAAAAATTTTCTCCCATTCTGTAGGTTGCCTGTTCACTCTGATGGTAGTTTCTTTTGCTGTGCAGAAGCTCTTTAGTTTAATTAGATCCCAACAAATGTCTGTTATTAATAAGTGACCCTGTTCATGGTATTTCTCTAACAGCAGCCTGAACAGACTAAGACAACGGGTAAGAAAAGTGGACTGTATTTTGCAAAAGCTTAATGACTGGTTACTATGTGCTAGGTACCCCCCCTTTTTTTTTTTTTGAGATGGAGTCTCACTCTGTTGCCCAGGCTAGAGTGCAACGGCGCAATCTCGACTCACAGCAACCTCCGCCTCCTGGGTTCAAGCAATTCTCCTGTCTCAGTCTCCTGAGTAGTTGGAATTACAGGCACGCTCCACCACATCTGGCTAATTTTTGTATTTTTAGTAGAGATGGGGTTTTACCATGTTGGTCAGGCTGGTCTCGAACTCCTGACCTCGTGCTCCAGCCATCTCGGCCTCCCAAAGTGCTGGGATTATAGGCATGAGCCACCATGCCCAGCCACTAAGTACACTTTTAAGCATTTAATATTAACCTGTCTATTGTGCAGATAATCCTAAAAAGTATTATTATAACCTCCATTTTAAGGATGACAAAACCAAGGCACAGAGAGGATCAGTCCAGGGTCATATAGCTAGCAAGTGGTGGAGTCAGGATTTCAACTTCCAGAATCAGAACGCTTTACCATTATGCTATGTTGCCACTTGTTAATTCTGCCAACACAGGCTATCCACACATCCCACAGTTGATAATAATGTAGAACAACACAAGAATGAAGCATTAAATTGAGGCAAAGAAGTTAGTGGAGAAAAGAGGGAAAGAGATGAGAGGGAAGAGGTGTTTTAAAAGAGTTATCATGGAAGAAGAAAATTTCAAAAATAGGGATTGATCAATGGCATCAAAATTGTTCAACATTCTTGAATAATCAATATCCTTCCTTTTAGAATAAACAAATCTGGCAATTAAAAAGCCACTGGATCCTGAGCAACATGGGGAAACCCTGTCTCTACTAAAATACAAAAAATTAGCTGGGTGTGGTGGCAGGCACCTGTATTAGAGCTGTCCCAGCTCTCAGGAGGCTGAGGCACAAGAATCGCTTGAACCTGGGAGGTGGAGGTTGCAGTGAGCCAAGATCCCACCACCGCACTCCAGCCTGGGATACAGAGCAAGACTCTTGTCACCAAAAAAAAAAAAAACAAAGTCACCAAGAACTTTAAGGACACTTTAGAGAGAAAAACCTTTAAGACCGAATGAGAATTGAGGAAATGACGTAATGAAATGTAGATATTTCAAAATACTTGAGAAGAAAGAAAGACGACTGGCAGCTTTAAAAGATAGCAAGTGTGACGTATAGCTTTTATTGGATAAAGTGATGGCACACTTTAAGTATATTTTCAGAGTTAAAGTTATTTTGCCAGAAAACTATGCTATTTTAAGAATACAGACAGGGCGCAGCGGCTCACACCTGTAATTGCAACACTTTGGGAGGCTGAGGTGGGAGGATCACACGAGCTCAGGAGTTTGAGACCAGCCTGCGGAACACAGTGAGAACCCCCACCTCTAAATAAATAAACAAACAAACAAATAAATAAATAAATAAATAAAATATTAGAATGTAATGCAATCAATCTAAGACATATACTTAGAGACACATATTCAGATTGCTGAGAATAGTACACACACAGATGTTTGAGTCATCCTAGGCTTCATTTTCTCATGCATAATCAATCACTTAGGGTTCTTGTGAATAGATATATGAAAAATCAATATTGTTAGCATTTTGTAAAATGTATTCAGTTGTCTTTATTATTTTAATGACATAACGTCTTTGAACAGAGACTTCACAAAAGATATTTTCACTTGGATTTACAGTATTTAAAAGTAATTTAGAATTACAGCAACTATGATACTTAAAGGAAAAAAATTAAACAAAAATTAGGATCAGAAGGAAAAACAAAAAGCAAAATTAGAAATTATATCTTTTTCGTGTACTTTGAAAGACAGGTTAATTACTACTTCCTTAACGGTGAAACTCAGGAAGAATAAAACTAGTTAGGTTACAAAAGGCTAATTAGCATTTCTATGTATTTTATCAAGGGCATTTGAAACTTACATGGCAGTATGTCCTTGTATCTGTTCTTTTTAACATTTTCTTCTTTTTCTCCAGTGGCTGTGGGATATATCTTTTCTGTTCTATATTTGGTAGACAATCTTCTTAACCGCTTAAAATACAAAAAATAAAAATTAAAGTTTAGAGAAACAGTGATATTTTAAAATTTTTAATGAAATCTGGTGACCCCAATTCCTCACAACTCATTTTCCTGTCTCTGAGCTCTTAATTTTCCCATCCCTTAATAATTAACCCCAAGGATAATTTCTTTTATAGCATAAGTGGAAACATAAGATTCATATTTATTTCACACGAGCAGCAAAGAGGGAAAACAGAATAAAAGTAATATAATTTAAAGATATCATTAATAAGCTGAGTCAGAATATTTAACTCAGTCTTTAACATATTCGAGAATTTTCGGTGTTTTTAACTAAGGGTCACAATAACCAAGTTCTAAAATCATGCCTAAAAGAATTATGTACAGGTTTCTTTATTTCTTCTCTCAATAAACCATGAGCACGCACCCATGATGTGCCAGGCTTTCTCCCAAGGCATAAGCTAATAATTACGTACAAGACATTGCAAAACAAAGTTCTTTCATATTGAATTGGAAATGTCCAACAAAGACCAATTCTGCTTATTCACTGCATTACAGAAGTAGTTTGTGGGTTAGTGACAAATTCTTACCACATATGGCAGTAGGGATGTTCTTTGGGCTGGAATATTTCTGTGTGTCAGTAATACACTTCCTGCTTTCAGAAGCACTGAAAGTCAGTATTGTGAATTGTTTAAATTCTACACAACTACATTCCTGAAATTTAATTTCAAAGGAACTTTCTTTCAGGCCTCAAGACATATTGAAAGCATTCTGGTTTTACCATTCAACAAATTATTAAATACAAATAAAATGAAAAATAAGTCTGGTAAAATTTAACTTTCTACTTTATTTTTGCTACTTGTGATGCTGATATTTAAGGAACTGAAACTGTCTATAAACCTTTTCTTTTTCTTTGAAAAACTACTAAATTTTGTCATCACAATACTAGAGACCTACAATAGGTATACATTTTTTTCTTTATGATGAAGATTTATTAGAATCTTACTCTGCACTGGCACAATGTCAAAGTAAAATTCCCCACATTTATGATGCTATTTCTTGTGATTTCCTGTGGTAACAGAGTTCTCCAAATATATACGTGTCAGAGGAAAAACTGTATTCAAAAGTAAGTGGGGGCTGAGCATGGTGGCTCACACTTGTAATCCTAGCACTTTGGGAGGCCAAAGTGGGAGGACTGCTTGAAGCCAGGAGTTCAAGACCAGCCTGCTTGACAATGCAAGACCCTGTCTCTATAAAAACTAAAAAAAAAAAAAAAAAAAAAAAAAAGAAAAAGAAAAAGGTAAATTGGTTATTGATGAGAGTACGGGGAATCAGAACTACAATACAATGTTGGTAGAAAACAACATATTAGCCCAACAAACCCCTAAGGAGGATAATTTGGTAATTACAAATGCACCCCTCAATCCAAGAAGTGTATTTCTATAACTTTGTCCTCCAGATAAAAATGGGACACACATGAAATGATTTATCTTCAAAGTTACATGCCACAGCACTTTGTTTGTTTGTTTGTTTGTTTTGAGACAGGATCTCGCTCTGTTGTCCAGGCTGGAGTGCAGTGGTGCGATCTCGGCTCACTGCAACCTCTGCTCCCCGGGTTCAAGCGATTCTTCTGCCTCAGCCTCCTGAGTAGCTAGAATTACAGATGCATGCCACCAGGCCCAGCTAATTTTTGTATTTTTAGTAGAGACAGGGTTTCACTATGTTGTCCAGGCTGGTCTTGAATTCCTGACCTTAGGTGATCCACCCGCCTCAGTCTTCCAAAGTGCTGAGATTACAGGTGTGAGCCACGCGACCAACCACTGCAGCACTGTTAGTAATAGCAAAAAAACTACAAACGATCAAAGAAACCTCTTAATAAAAGACTGGCTAAATGTTTTATTCATACCATCAAATATGAGAGAGCTGAAAAACAAATGAGTTAGCTTTTTATATATAGTGAGATGACAATATCTGAAAAATACATATTGAGTATAAATGTAAAAAGCAGGAAACATAATAGTGTACATTATATTATATATACAGTGTAGTATGTATATATGTAATAATACTACTATTGGTGTTAAAAAGAAATAAAAACATATTTGTATTTGCTTGTACATATGCATGTATCATCTCTGGAAGAAAAACTATTAACAAAGGATGTGTCTATGAGGAAGGGAAATGGGTACCTAAGGGAAACAGATGGGAATGGGACATTACTATATGTCTTTTCATAGCTTTTGGATTGTATGACTGTATTGCCTGTTCAAAAACTTGAACGTGAATAAAAAAGGAAAGTAGAAAAGATTGTTTATGATGTTGCTACTCCATATTAACAAAGATCCTCATGGTTACTTATATACACATCTTGCATATTTAATTAAAACTTTTGTATTTTCTCTGTTCAAAGATTAAGTATCTGAAAAGATGTATTTTTAGATATTTATAGTGTCAGTGCATTTCAAAATATTATATTTGAATCTGACTTACAGAAGGATATCAACTTAAATAGTTGCAGAAACACAGAGGGAAAGGGAACATATCTTAGGTCAATGTCGGTGAGAAAAAATATAAGTACAAAGAGTGGTTGAGTTTAATTATAAAATGTGAACGTACTTCAGGAATGCCTGGTACAATCACTCTAAGCTTTTCTTTTTCATTCATTCATTCATTCATTCATTCACTCACTCATTCACAGACGGGGTCTCACTCTGTTGTCTAAACTGAAATGCAGTGGCATGATCATGGCTCACCACAGCTTCAAACTCCCATGTTCAAATGATCCTCCTGCCTCAGCCTCCAAAGTAGCTGGAACCACAGGCTCATGTCACCAGGCCCAGCTAATTATTATTATTTTTTTTGTAGGATGGGGTCTCCCCATGTATGTTGCGGAGGCTGGTCTCAAACTCCTGAGCTCCAGCAATCCTCCTGCCTCAACGTCCCAAAGTGCTGGGGAATACAAGTGTGAGCCACCATGCCCGGCCCACTCCAAACTTTTCTTCTTTTACATGACAAATTATGTTATTGAGAAATGTGCAAAACAAAGCTTTTATGTGAAATAACTTTACATTTCTCAGACAATGAACCTTGAGAATTTTTGTGTCCAAATACTTATCTAAGTTTGGATTTTCATTTATCCAGTTTTCTTAAAGCCTAGCACACCATTTCTTAAAATGCTTTCTATATTAAAGTTTAAAACGGAGAATGCTCTATTAAAACAAAAATCTATAAAAGTAGTGTTCTTTGCAATTTTCATGCCCATCAGAGATACAAAAGCGGTCTGTAAAGCAAGTAAAAACTTTGTTTTGTACTTTAAAAAGGTATCTTCAAGTTGGAACTTATTTCCCACCAAAAAATGTCAGCTTTATAGTAAGCTACATAAATTAAAATTCTGGATCTGGTATTTTCTTAGCTGTGTGACAACATATTTAACCTCTCTGTATCTCATCTATAAAACAGAGATAATAACCTTCACTCAGCAAAAGGTCTGGTACATAAAATGGCTCAATAAATGTTAACTATTATTATTGAACTAATTACTGGAACTATTTAAATGTTGTTACTTCAGATTTATTTCTTTAAAACCTTTCCTAGATCAAAGATTAGAAAGAGTTGCATATTCCAGTCAATTTATCTGCCTGAAATTGCAAAGCAGTTTGTCAAATTTGAGTGTGCTTCAGGATCACCTGGAGGACCACATTGCTAGGCCTCACCCCTAAAGTTTCTGATTCAGTAGGTCTGACGTGGTAACTGCCTGATAATTTGCCTTTTTTAAAAAAAATCCCATGATAATCCTCTTTCTGTGTCTTTGTGTATGCTTTTTCTTTGCTTCTTGGTGGTCTCCCCACTTGCACACCTCCAAATCTTACTTATCTTTTAATTTTAAACCCTAGCTCCTACAGTTTCTGATGCCCTTCATCCAGACATAATCTTCCCCTCTGAATTCTTTTACCTTTATATGTACTCTTAGAACACTTATATTTCTTACTCTTATGATAAATACATAAAGAAAATTACCCTGTTAAACTATAAACTCTGCGGGTACAAAATTACTGCCAGATTAAGATCTGATTTGACCTAGAGCAGGTTTTTTTTTTTTTTTTTTTTGAGACGGAGTCTCGCTCTGTCGCCCAGACTGAAGTGCCCTAGCGCGATCTCCGCTCGCTGCAAGCTCTGCCTCCTCCCGGGTTCACGCCATTCTCCTGCCTCAGACTCCCCAGAAGCTGGGACTATAGGTGCCCGCCACCACGCCCGGCTAATTTTTTTGTATTTTTAGTAGACATAGGGTCTCACCGTGTTCGCCAGGATGGTCTCGATCTCCTGACCTCGTGATCTGCCTGCCTCGGCCTCCCAAAGTGCTGAGATTACAGGCGTGAGCCACCACGCCCGGCCTTTTTTTTTTTTTAAACACATCAACATTAATGTCTAAATAGTTCTTGAATAGAAGTAGCACCAAAGTTCATTTAAACTCTAGGAAACAGAAAGTATCTACACAATTTCATTTTAACTTCCTGATCACTATTATATTGTCTCTGATGAAGCTATTACTAGGAAAGAAACAGAAGAAAATTCTGTATTATTGAGAAACATGATATAACATACTAAGAAACCTTATTCATAGACTGTATGAGAATAGCACTAAACACTAATAATTTATTATGTAATATAATTATTTCATATAATCCTAAAGCAAGAAATAATTTTTAATCATTTACTGTATTAACTGGGCAAAAATATAGCTAAATGGTATCTGTATTAAGTTTTAAGTACCCACCAACCCTTTATCATGTGTGACTTTTTTTAAAAAAGCTAAGCAAACAAATCCTTTAAGAAAGACATTTGCAATTAAGTCTACCCTAAAGATCTTTATTGAGATAGGGTCTCACTCTGTTGCCCAGGCTGGAATGCAGTGGTGCAATCACAGCTCACTGCAGCCTTAAACTCCTGGGCTCAGGTGATTGTTCCACCTCAGCGTCCCTTAGCGAGTAGCTGGAACTACAGGCATGCACCACCACACCTGGTTAACTGTATTTTTTGTAGAGACAGGGTGTCGCCATGTTGTCCAGCCTGGTCTCAAACTCCTGGACCGAAGCAATCTGCCCACCTTAGCCTTCCAAAGTGCTGGGATTACAGTCATAAGCTACTGTGCCAGCCTACCCCAGAGGTCTTTAAAAAGTCACATAAATGAATTCCAAAAATAACTGCACTCCTTTATTACTGTTCTAGTAAGTCAAGTCTGACCATTTTAGTCCCACATTTAAAAACTCTCCTATGTGTCTATCACCTCTAACATAAACTACCAAATGTTTAATTATAAGATATGTTGAATGCTGCCTGTCCAATTTTCTAGCCTCTTTTTATAATGCTCTTATTAGAGTTTGATGCTTCAGTCATACAGAATTACTCACCACCACTACTACTAGCAGTAACCCTCCACTTCTTAAACATCAAAGTTGCACAATTTTTGCTCTAACTGGTGAGCAGGGCTCTGGTTAAAGTGTTACTTCCTTTATGAAGGCTTTCTTGAACCTTCCCTCCTTTACTGCTCCTCAGCCCTCTGCAATGAGTCCATAATACATTGTTCTATTGTCACTTAAAAGTATTTCATAAGTATTTCAGTACTTGTCTGTCTTGTCCACTAATCTATAAAACTGAAGGCATAGATTAGACTACCTTATTGGACTTTATAGACCAATAGCTAATGCAAAGCAAAACTCTCATTACAAATTGAAGAATTATTTATTAAGCCTTCTCAGACACGTCAGAGAAACATTTTTAATACTTAGAATTGTTGATGCAAACAAAATTCAAGTTTAATATTCACTTTGCTTTAAACAGTTTTTATTTTATTTCTTAAAACACTAAATTTGTATTCCCCAATCCTAAATTGATAAATGGATTCTCAAAAGCTTCCAAAATCACATGCAATGTGACTTTAAGATATCCATTTGTGGGTCAAGATTCAAGTTCTTAAAAGGGTGGAACAATTCATTGTTCATCTAAGCTCCTGAGAATGTTTAAAGTTTGTTAAATCTCTCCAGAGTCAAAGAGCTGTCTATTGGCCTGTCCACTGGATGTGTAATGGGCACCACAAACATGCTCAAATAGCACCACCATTCAACAGTAGTTCAAGCCAAAAATCTAACATTCATCCTTGATTTGTTCTTTTATCTTGCTCTTCTCCCCATCAGCAAATCTTGTTAGCAAAAATATAGCTAATTCTCTTCATATTCACTGAACAGTCTTTGAAGTGAAAATACGTTTGGACAAACAAGTGTTAAATTAATTTGTTGGCTGGATTTTAAATCAGGACAATTAAGAAAACAATAAATTAACACAAAAAGAAACAGCACTAAAATGGAAATTAAGCTAACTAAAATTCCTTTTGGAATAAGATGTGATATATAGAAATTAAATATCAAAGTTGAAGATCTCTCATGCTCTGTTATTAGACCACACACCACTGCCCCAAACACAGTAGAGTTTCAGCTGGGTGCGGTGGCTCATGCCTGTAATCCCAGAACTTTGGGAGGCCAAGGCCGGTAGATCATGAGATCAGGAGTTCGAGACCATCCTGGCCAACATGGTGAAACCCCATCTCTTCTAAAAATACAAAAATTAGCTGGGCATGGTGGCATGTTCCTGTAATCCAAGCTACTCGGGAGGCTGAGGTAGGAGAATCGCTTAAACCAGGGAGGCCGACGTTGCAGTGGGCTGAGATCACGCCACTGCACTCCAGCCTGGTGACAGAATGAGACTCCATCTCAAAAACAACAACAACAACAACAACAACAACAACAAAGCACAGTATGAGTTTCATAAGACACAACTTTTAGTAAATATGCACATAAGAATATACAAATATTAAAACTATACCTTGTATAGTAAATAAAAATGGAAATTACTTTAAGCTTAAGAGTTATATTGTGGCAAAACATCAAAGCTACTTAACCCATAAAATCATACTCCTTTTACCTAATTGCTCCAGAAAATTTCTGAGGCAGTTACTGGAGAATTCATCTGAATTTTAAAAGGTAGCAGGTTTGGGACATAGTTCGCATTCAATAACCACTGTTAAATAAATAAATTCATCTGACTTTATATTTAAAAATTTTAACTGTCCTCAGTCAGAAAAACCACACCATCTTAATAGTATTAATTTTACCCTACAAGGTGCATGATAACCCAACCAAAATTTCTTAAAATTCCAAATACAAATTAATAGCATCATACAATAAAATCAGAGTATAACTTCAGCCAAAGTAACACTACACTGTCTCAAAGTAACACTGTATTATCACTGTTCTCTCTCTAACTTTACAAACACATTTATATAAAAATATGCATATGGGCCAGGCATAGTGGCTAACGCCCGTAATTCCAGCACTTTAGGAGGCCAAGGTGGGCAGATCACTTGAGGTCAGGAGCTCAAGACCAGCCTGGCCAACATGGTGAAACCCAATCTCTACTAAAAAATACAAAAATTAGCCGAGCCTGGTGGCGTATGCCCGTAGTCCCAGCTACTCAGGAGGCTGAGGTTGCAGTGAGTCGAGATCGCACCACGGCACTCCAGCATGGGCAACACAGCTCTACCTCAAAAAAAAGAAAAAACACACATCACTAACAATAATGGTTATAAGCAGCTAAAATAACCAAAGGGTCTTTCAACTACACAACTGCAATGTCTACCTTTAGTTGCAAAATATGCAACTCTGCCTATCAAAATTCACCTTCCTATCTTTGCTCACTGTTCACCCACTGCTGTATAACAGACTAATTCTCTCCCATTTTTTTTTCAGAAATGCATGGCTATGCCTCATTTGAAGCTAACTCAGGATTGATAATAAAGAAAGTAACTTTGAAGTAAACAGGGCCAGTCTTATGAGTCTTGGGGTAATAAAATGATTCTGTGCTTTGCTCATGTCAAAATCGATGCTTTACTTATTCCCCTAATTGTCTGCTAAGCAAACTCCCTGCTTTCTACTAGCCCAATACAGAAATCATCTTCATGAAATTTTTCCTGATAGTAGTACTGGCATACAGGCCCATCATCTCTCTATCTACTTTATATATACCTCATCTCTAGCTACTTTATATATACCTCTTATCTAGAACATATCCCAGTGTACAGCAATTATTTAGATATGTACATATGCCATCCCTGATAGAACATGAATTCCCTGATTTAGACCATATCTTCTTCTATTAGTACTAGCTACTATCAGCATAACCCCATAACAAATAGTAGAGAGTAAATAAACTGTTTAGGTCTTCTATGTAAATCAAAATTGACCAATATACTTAAGAATATATTGCTTACACTTCATTTCTACTTCACAATAGGGCAGCTTTAAGTCAGAGAAGCTGGGGTTCAATTCCTAGGTTCCATCAACTACTACAAAGGAGATCTCTCCAATATAGCTAGATAATCTTCCCTGACTGCGTGTAGCAATAGTCTTTAATTTTGAGAATGTTTTTAAATAAAACCTTGTACTACAGACTTTATTTTTAAAATAATAAATATGGCAAATCATAAACTAAATGAAAAAAATGTAATAAAAAAACAAGGCTGTTCTTTTTCTTTTGCATAGCCTAGACAATAAGCAAATGATTTTTTTTTTCTTCTCTCCTGTCCCTTGGTGAGAAAATACAAACTTATAATGTAAGTTTACCCTTTCCCTATCCTGAAAGTATATTTTTATGGAAATAAAAGTAGAACCCCACTTGAACTAGGAGGACAGTAAAATTAAAATTTTGTCATATATATTAATTTTATTGAAATGAAGATATCCAATACAATAAATGGAAAGTGTTCCAGGTTTGATTGTTTTTGTTTTAACTCACAAGGCCCTCACTTTCTTTTATCCATTTCCTCATCATCCGTTATCTAATGTCCCTCTATATATTTAACTTAGCAATTGCTGGTTCCACTGATGTTCTGCCAATCCCAATTTCAAATACTTTGTCCCTACAGTAAATTAGCCTAAAACTCCAAAATCTAGATATTAAAAGTATGACTCCCGACTATGTCTTCCTTCATCTGGTTATGCAACCTGACTCTGATTTAAGAAAACACAATCACTATAGTCCCACTTAGTCTTCATAGGGGCATACTCTGCCAAACTCAGACTCCCAAAGTATTACAAAGCAATCCATCACTAATCTCATGATCTCATAATACATAATAAAAACATACAGTAGGCCGGGTGCAGTGGCTTACGCCTGTAATCCCAGCACTTTAGGGCCGAGGTGGGCAGATCACCTGAGGTCAGGAGTTTGAGACCAGCTTGGCCATGGTGGTGAAACCCCGTCTCTACTAAAAACACAAAATTAGCTGGGTGTGGTGACGTGCACCTGTAATCCCAGCTACTCGGGAGGCTGAGGGAGGAGAATCGCTTGAACCCAGGAGGCAGGGGTTGCAGTGAGCCGAGATTGCACCACTGCACTCCAGCCTGGGCAACAGAGTGAGACTCTGTCTCAATAAATGAAATGAAATAAAATAAAATAAAATAAAAATACAGTAAAATTGAGAATATTAAGTTCCAGTGTTAACATATTAAGCCACAATTATATAAATTCTTTTTTACCTCCAATTACAAAAATAAAACAAATACTCCCAAATTAGTAGCAGAGGTTCAGAATTCACACTTCTCTCTGCAAAAACAAATATAGTACAGGAAGAGTCACTTGTGTAGTTTAAGAGAGCTCAATTATTATTTACCACTATATGGAAAATATTATTTTTTGCAAGGCCAGAGACTGCCACAATGCTGTGGTCAGCTGACCAAACTTTCTAAAGAGAAACTACACTTCCTGGTGAACCACTAACTCCTGAACCCTCTGAAAATTTCATTTTTTCCCTTTATTACCCTACTAAAATTACTTTTAGCAAGTCACCAATAATCTCCAACATGCATCAAAATCTTAATAGCTTCAGTTCCTATTAAGTATTTCATATACATGATTAAACAGACACAATTTTACATTCCTATATGACTTAGCAATCCACTCGAATCATTGTGATGGCTACTATCAAAAAACCAAAGTAGGCTGGGCACAGTGCCTCACACCTATAACCCAAGCACTTTGGGAGGCCAAGGCAGGAGGATCACTTGTGCCACTTCAGTTCAAGACCAGTCTGGGCAACACAGCAAAACTTCATCTCTATTTAGAAAAAAGAAAAGGCAGAATAACAGGTATTGGCAAGGATATGGAGAAACTGGAACCCTTGTGCTCTGCTGTGAAATGTAAAATGGTGCAATTACTATAGGAAACAGTATGGTGGTTCCTCAAAAAGTAAAAGTAGAATTACCATGTGATTCAGCAATTCCACTTTTGAGTATACACCCCAAAGAACGGAAAGCAGGGTCTCGAACAGATATTTGTACAACCATGTTCATAGCAGCAGCATTCACAATAGCCAAAAGGTGGAAGCAACCCTAAGTGTCATGCAATGGGCAAATGGATAAACAAAATCCAGTACATACATACAATGCAGTATTATTCAACCCTTTAAAAAGGAAGATTTGGACGCATACTACAACATGGATGAACCTTGGGGACATTATGCTAACTGAAATACACCAGTCACAAAAAGACAGTATTTTATAATCCTAATTATATGAGGCACCTAGAATTCTCAAATCCATACAGACAGAAAGTGTAATAGAATGGTGCTAGGGGTTGGAAGAAGGAGGAGAATGAATTTGGAACAAAGAGGGTGGTTTCATGGGAACAGAGTTTTAGCTTTCCAAGATGAGAAGAGTTCTAGAGATTGGTTATACAACAATGTGAATGTACTCAACACTATTTAACTGTACACTTAAAAAATGGTAGGTTTTATGTTAATGTATTTTACCACAATTTAAAAAAAAAATTTTTAAAGGGGAAGAAACCCTCTGTAGTTGTTTGTACAGAATTAAATGTCCTATCCAGTATCAAAAAGAACAGCTAGCTACAGGCAAGCGCCGTTAAAGTATCTCAGATTACCAGGTCACACAATATTCATATAACATTGGACAGCTCTGACCTATTCATGAATTAACTGTTATGGTATTCCCAAAAAATATTTTTAAGTTTGCTGACACATTGGATTCAGATATTTATAATAAAAAGAGCTTCCTCTTCAGACTCAATTATCACTTTTATGATGACGGCTGGCTTCACATTAACTTCACCTAACCTATCCTATATCCAGGGACTGTTTTAGGTGCTAGTGATAAAGAGGTGAATAGGACAAAATCCCTGCTCTAATGAAGCATATATTCCAAAAACATGTCTTAGTCATATAGTACTTATCATTCCTGCCTTTTTATACCTATCATGTTTATACATTTTCTCCCATCACTATCAATGCTGCCACCACCCAAGATTATAATTCACTGCCTCAGAGACAATAATCTATTTCTTTTTCTTCCCCCACAGAGCCTAGTGTCTTCCAAATACACATTCAATAAAGCAGGGCAAGTCTGCTAGACATAATAGGCATTGATAACCCATTCAGAACATCACACAGTCAGTGAATTGGCACCCTATTTTCACATTCAGTTCATTAAGTTTATGTAATATAATTTATAAAATTAGAGAGCATAAACTTAAAATCCTATTTGAAATTTAACATCTGTTGTTTACCATCCTATTGACATGAAGGTAATGAAAAACTGAAGTGTAATTTAAAATAATTTACCTAAAGTAGTATCTCCTCATCCTAAATAACATACCTAAAGACACTGTTTGATTCACTTCTTTATTATATCACCTACAATGTTACCAAGGAAAGCTGTCAATCTTTCACCATCAAGGGAAAATGGGCACAATAAAGGGGTCAGATAATACATACATGTAAAAAACTCAACATATCAAGTGATCCAACATATCACCATACTCAGAGCTATGATTTATTACAGCTAAAGGATACAAAATGAAAGCAGCAAAGAGAAAGGCACAAGAGGCAAAGTCCAGAAGAAACTAGGCACATGCTTTCAAAAATCCTCTTCTAATGAAATTACAGAGGACCCTCTTAATTCCTGCAGAAATAAGTTGTGACAACATGTGTGAAACGTTGTCCACAAGGGAAGAGCATTAGAAATAAAGTGCCCATGGCTTTTATTGGAGGCTGGTTACACAGGCACTCTGCCTAACAATATACCAAAATTCCAGGCTCCCAGAAAAAAATATATGTTCAACATAAACCATATTATCTTTTATTTTTGTTTTTCAGAGACAGAGTCTTGTTCTGCCACCCGTGCTGGAGTGCAGTGGCATGATCATGGCTCACTGCAACTTCAAACCAATGGACTCAAGTTATCTTCCCGCCTCAGCATCCCAAGTAGCTAAGACTACACAGGTGCACACCATGACATCTGGCTAATTTTAAAAAATATTTTGTGGAGACGAGGTCTTACTATGTGGCCCAGGCTGGCCTCAAGGAATCCTCCTGCCTCAGCCTCCCAAAGGGCTGAGACAACACGATTGAGCCACTGGGCCCAGCCCATAAACCACATTGTACAATTTGGGCACAGTGAACCACTCTTATCAGGGGATAATGGAAATTCTCCCAAAAGTCTAAGTTCCCAGACACCAGCCAAGGGATAACATTGTAAGCAGGCCTTTCTAAGGATAGTAGTCTTAGGCCTGCTATGTCACTCTTTTCTGCATACAGGTATAAAATGAAAAAGTAAAACTTTCTCCCCTCCACATCTGTTTCCTTTTAGGTAACCCGTTGTAAAGTCTTCTTACTAATAGCTATTTTACGTTGTTTCACAAAAATTGTTGCATACTTGGACACACTATTTTATGCACATATGCAAGTATTTTTACGGAAAGATCCCTAAACTTGACATGCTGGGTCAAAGAGTACATACATTTATCAATTCTACTAGAAGTGGCCAAACTGCCTTCCAAAATAGGCTTCACCAGCTTACCCTCCCCTTAACGGACCTAGAAACACTAGTTTTCTATATCCTTACCAATATTTGCTATTCTCAGTTTCTTTCTTTTTTTTTTTTTGAAATGGGAGTCTTGCTCTGTTGCCCAGGCTGGAGTGCAGTGACGTGATCTCGGCTGACTGCAACCTCTACCTCATAGGTTCAAGTGATTCTCCTGCCTCAGCCTCCCGAGTAGCTGGGATTACAGGCCCGTCACCAGGCCCAGCTAATTTTTATATTTTTAGTAGAGATGGGGTTTCGCCATGTTGGCCAGACTGGTCTCAAACTCCTGAGCTCAGGGTGATCTGCCTGCCTCAGCCTCCCAAAGTGCTAGAATTACAGGTATGAACCACCACACCCAGTCGCTACTCTCAATTTCTGAATTATTATCAATTTTTGAGTTTTCATCAAATTTGGTAGCTACTCCCCCAACAGTTAACAACGATTAACTTCAATTTTTCTGATTATTGGCGAGGTTGATGATTTTTTTCCTGTGTTCAGCACTTAATTGCATTTTTCTTCTGGTAATTATCATACCATAGTCTCATGTTTCTACTGAAATGTTCTTTTAATTGATATATAGAAGCTCATCTTAAAAATCCTTTCTATAAAGCCTTGTATGACCCTTCTAACAGTATGTGACTTTTCCCTTTTAAGATTCCTAATTGCACAGTGTGAATATACCTAATGCCACATAACTGTACACTTAAATGATAAATGTTCTGTATTAATACATTTTATCACAATAAAAAACGATGTAAAAAAATCTGTCACTCAATCTTAAGAATAAGTAAAAAGCTAAACAAACTGAAAAATCAACAACTTTTCTCAGATCCTTAAGAGAAGTCACAGGTCAAACAGCTGCCCCCAAACTGGAGAGACAGAAGGTGAATACAGAGAATCACAAGTAATCAGAGCAGAAACACTCACACAACAAACCTCCATAAGAAACCTGAACTGTAACTGATGAATTGCTAGAGGCATAGTGGGAACCACTATGAGGGTTAAAATCTCCAGGGGAGGCTGGGTGCAGTGGCTCATACTTGTAATCCAAGTACTTTGGGAGATGGAAGCGAGAGGACCTCTTGAGCCCAGGGCTTCGAGACCAGCCTAGGCAAGCACAGTGAGATCCCACCTCTACAAAAAATTTAAAAATAGCTAGGTGTGGTAGCTACATCTGTAGTCCCAGCTACCAGGGAGGCTGAGGTGGGAGGATCACATGAGGCCAGGGGTTGAGGCTGAAGTGTGCCAAGGTTGTGCCGCTGCATTCTAGCCTGGACAACAGCGAGACCGCTCTAAACAAACAAACAAACAAAAACTCCAAGTGTACCCAATCAGAGGGGGCCCCCCCACATTTTTGTTTTACCTCCAGGAGCTCTACCAGGTTCTCACAGTAAATATCAAGAGAAAAATCCCCTCATGCTTCCAGCAGCAGGAGAAAGAGGAGCCATTTTGCAACACACCAGAATATTCCATTCTTTTTTAAATTTTTATTTTTGAGACGGAGTCTTGCTCTGTCACCAGGCTGGAGTGCAGTGGCGCAGTCTTGGCTCACTGCAACCTCCGCCTCCCGGGTTCAAGCGATTCTCCTGCTTCAGCCTCCCAAGTAGCTGGGACTACAGGCACGTGCCACTACGCCCAGCTAATTTTTTGTATTTTTATTAGAGACGGGGTTTCACCATGTTGGCCAGGATGGTCTCTATCTCTTGACCTTGTGATCCGCCAGCCTGGGCCTCCCAAAGTGCTGGGATTACAGGCGTGAGCCACCGCGCCCGGCGGAATATTCCATTCTTCTTAACAAGGTCTGCCCTACGGAGAAATGATTTAACCTGAGCCTAACCTGCTGGGGTTTTAGTAGAGCCTTATTTACATCAGGTAAGGGAAATACCCAACTATAGGTCATTGAAGCCACCCTGGGGGTGAGGTGCTGAGAAACAGGATATAGTTCAAAATCTATAAACAAGCTCTCTAAAAGACTGAGACCTTGGCTCTGGGTGGCTCATGCCTGTAATCCCAGCACTTTGGGAGGCAGAGGTAGGCAGGTCTCCAGCCCAGAAGTTCGAGACCAGCCTGGGCAACGTGACAAAACCCCGTATATACAAAAAAATACGAAAAATTAGCCAGGCATGTTGACACATGCCTGTGGTCCCAGCTACTGGGGAGGGCTGAGGTGGGAGGACTGCTTGAGCCCAGGAGGCGGAGGTTGCAGTTAGCTATGATTGCATCTCTGCACTCCAGTCTGGGAGACAAAGCAAAACCCAGTCTCAAACAAAGAAACAAAAAACACCCTATGATTAATATCCTAAGAACTCTAATGGATAAAGTAAATAGTATGCAAGAATAGATGGGCAATCAATATAAGCAAAGAGACAGAAATTCAAAGAAATAACCAAAAAGAAACACTAGAGATTTTTTTTAAAACTGTAACAAAAATAAAGAATGTCGTTGGTGGGCTTATTAGTAGACTGGACATGGCTGAGGAAAGAATCTCTGAACTTGAGGATATCTCAATAAAAGCTTCCAAAACTAAAAAGCAGACTAAAAAGACTAGAAAAAAACTGAAACAACAGAACAGAATATGCAAGAACTGTGGGGACAACTACAAAAGATGTAAATATGCATAAGGCTAATAACAGAAAGAAAAGAAGGGAACAGAAGAAATATTTGAAATAATGATTGAAAACTTCCCCAAATTAATGTCAGAAACCAAACCACAGATCCAAGCAGCTCAGAGAACACTGATCAGAATAAATGCCAGAAAAACTGTATGTAGGCATATCATTTTCAAACTACAAAAAATCAAAGATAAACACAAAATCGTTTAAAAAGCCAGAGGAAGAAAAATCATCTTACCTACAGGGAAGCAAGTATAATAAGAATTACATCTGACTGTGTTTCAGAAACTAGGCAAGCAAGAAGACAGTGACAAAGTATCTTATTAAGAAGAAAAAATCCCACCAACTTAGAATCCTGAACCCTGCAAAATTATCCTTCAAAAACCAAAGAGAAATAAAAACTTTCTCAACAAACAAAAATTAAGGCTAGGCAAGCCTTAGTCCTAATGTTTTGGGAGGCTGAGGTGGGTGGTTCATGCCTGTAGTCCTAATGTTTTGGGAGGCTGAGATGGGTGGGAATTTGTTGCCACAGACCTACCTTGTGAGAAATGTTAAAATAAATTTTTTAGAGAGAAGAAAAATTATGCTAGTCTGGAATTCATATTTACATAAAGAAAGGAAGAAGAAATGAGAGAAAGAATAAATGAAAGTAAAATTAAAACTTTTATTTTTCTTATTAATTGATCTGATGACTGTTTATTCAAAATAGCAGCAAACATGTATTTGGTTACGTATGCTTGTGTGTCTATATTTATTTGTAAGTGAGATAATGCCAGCAATGATACAAGGGATAGAATTAGGGTTATTTTGTCATTATAAGTAATCTTACCATCCATAAAGTGGTACAGTGTTATCTGAAAGTGGACTTGGATTTGCTGGAAACATACACTGCAAATGCCAGAGCAACCATTTAAAAAAATAAAAACACCCAGCTGGGCACTGTGGCTCATGCCTATAATCCCAAAACTTTGGGAAGCCAAGGCAGGAGGACTGCTTGAGGCCAGGAGTTTTGACAGCCTGGGCAACATGGTAAGACCTTCTCTCTATAAAAAATAAAAAACATTACTTGAGGGTTGGTGGCATACACTTGGTAGTCCTAGCTACTCAGTAGGCTGAGGCAGGAGCATCACGTAAGCCGGAAGTTTGAGGTTACAGTGAGCTATGACATGCCACTGCACTCCAGCCTAAGCAACTAAGTGACACCTTGTCTCTTTTGAAAAGAACAACAAAACAACAACAAAAAAGAAGTAAAACTGACATGCTAAGAAAGGACAGTCATATGATATTTTGAATTAAAACTACAAAAGGCAGAAGAAGAGTAGAAGACAAAAAAAAAATAGAACAAAGAACAAGGGCAACAGAAAATAATAGCAAATATGGTAGACATTAATCCAATGCTATCAGTAATCACTCTGAACGTCAATGGTCTAAATGTACCAATTAAAAGATTGTCAGAGTGGATTAAAAACCAAGACCTAAGTATATGTTGTCTACAAGAGATCCACTTTAAATATACAAACACACATAGATTAAAAGCAAATGGATGGAAAAAAATATATCAGCTAACACAAAAATGAAGTGAGACTAGTTATTAATTTCAGATAAAGCAAATTTCATGGCAAGTAAAGTGACCAGGGATAGGGTGGCTTTACATCATGATAAAGGGGTCAATTCTCCAAGAAGACATTATAATCCTTAATCTGTATGGATCTAACAACTGTGCATAAAAATGTGAGGCAAAATTGATAGAACTCCAAGGAGAAATATCCAAATCCACTATTATAGTTGAAGACTTCCATACTCCTCTATCAGAAATGGGCAGATGAAGCAAGCAGGAAATGAGTAAGGACACAGTTGAACTTAACAGCACCATCAATCAACTGGATATATAATGCACGTCTACAGACTATGTAAGACAACAATCACAGAATACATATTCTTCTCAAGTTTACATGAAACATTCACCAAGACAGACCAAATTCTGGGCAATAAAATACATCTCAACAAATTTAAAACAGCAATCATATATAATGTCTGCTCTCAGACCATAATGGCACTCAAAAAATTTTGGACGTAGGGGCATTTCAAACTTTAGATTAGGGATGCTCAACTCTGTATTTTCAGATAATTAAATATACTATACACATTCTTTTTGTCTGTCACCAAAAAGGTCCAAAAGAGAAAAAGAGCAAGGTATTGCCTTTTTCCCCTCCCATTTATTTAACTTCTCACTTAATGCCCTAATAATGCTTCCTTCCTATCATTTATTTAGAACAACATCTGACACTGTGTCCTTTATTCTTACTAATTCAAACATTACAAACTACTTCTGTTTTAAAGATAAAGAAGCTAAGACTGAGAGTGGTTCAAATCATGTACTCAACATCACACAGTAAGTAATGGCCAGGTCTAATACATATATAACTGTTGTAACCCATATCATTGGACTGTCCACTATAATCCTAGACACTCAAATTCCTAAAATCAAACATATGACAAAGATATGTTACTTCCATCAGGTCTTTTCTTCCCTGCCTATTTTTACTTTTGTACATTCCTTCGTTCACACCCTCTTTAAATAATTAAGACTCCTGCCCAGGAGTATCACCAAATTACCTTTCCCTCTCTTATCTATAACCTGTTTTAAAGGCAAAATAATAATTCATAGATCTAATCCAATCTATATCCTATTTAAAAAAATAATAAAACCTCTATACTAGAGAAATAAATGATGAGGTCATTTTAGAACATATTTGAAAATATACATATGATGCTGAGACCTTGTAAACAATACAAAAACAGCATATAATAAAGCAATGACAAGAAATTAAATGTACTGGTTAAATATTAATCCTGTACTTTTAGTTTAAGTTGCATTTTTGAAAAAAAAAAAAAGTTTAAAAGTAATCTACCAGGGAGCAGTGGCTCATGCCTGTGGTCCTATCTACTTAGGAGGCTAAGGCAGGTGGATCCGTTGAGCCCAGGAGTTTGAGGCTACAATGAGCTGTGATTGTGCCACTGCACTCAAGCTTGGGCAACAGAGACAGACTCTGTTTCTTAAAAATAAATTTTAATAATCTTCTATCTAAATTATAAAGTAATTTTTAAAACTAGACTTTTTACTTTTGTGCACCATCTAATAATGTCAGGGAATGGGTGTGGAGGTAAATATTTGAACATGTTTAATTATTTCAGTTGCAAAATCCTATTACTAATATTCCACCCACCCTACGTTTCTCCTTGGCATTCATACAAGGGGTCTTCAAAAAGTTCATGGAAAATATGTACCATGAAAAAAACTATGCATGGATTTCAATTTTTTTTGCACCAAAATAAACTCATACTAACTTCTTACAACCTGTCTGATGAACAGGGTCTCATTTGAAGCACTAAGAACTATAAGTTATCAGTTTGAAAAGAACCCCTATCAGAGCAACATGAATTCTGCTAAAAAACTGAAGCAAGAACAAAACATCAAATTTATGGTAAAGCTTGGATGGAAGAATGGTGAAGCAAAGTTTATGGGGACAATGCCCCAAATATCAGCAGTTTACAAATGGATGCCTCTTTTAAAGAAAGAACAAGGTGATGCTGAAGATGAAACCTGTAGCAGCAGACCATCCACACTGATTTTTGAGAAAAAATTCATCTTGTCACGTGCCCTAACTGAAGAGAACCTGCAATTAACAGCATAAACAATAGCCAACACCACAGACATCTTAAGTTGTTCAGCTTACACAATTCTGACTGAAAAATTAAAGCTGAACAAACTTTCCACTCCATTGGTGCCAAAACCATAGCACCCAGATAGCTACAGACAAGAGCAGAGCTTTCAATGGAAATTTTAAACACGCCTGTAATCTCAGCACGTTGGGAGGCCGAGGCAGGTGGATCACCTGAGGTCAGGAGTACAAGACCAGCCTGGACAACATGGCGAAACCGTGTCTACTAAAAATACAAATATTAGCTGGGTGTGGTGGTGCACACCTGTAATCCCAGCTACTTGGGAGGCTGAGGCTGGAGAATCGCTTGAACCCGGGACGTGGAGACTGCAGCGAGCAGAGATCGTGCCACTGCACTCCAGCCTGGGTGACAAAGCGAGACTCTGTCTCAAAAACAAAATGAAAAATAATAAATAAATAAATAAATAAGTGGGATCAAGATCCTGAAGCATTTCTTAAAAGGACTGTAACAGGAAATGAAACATAGCTTTACCGGTATGATCCTGAAGACAAACTCAATCAAAGCAATGACTACCAAGAGGTAGCAGTGGTCCAGTCAAGGCAAAAGTGGACCAGTCAAGAGCAAAGCTTATGGCAACAGTTTCTGGGGATGCTTAAGGCATTATGCATGTTAATTTTCTGAAGGACCAAGGAAAGATAACATCTGCTCATTATAAGAGTGTTTCGAAAAAGTCAGCCAAAGCTTTAGCAGAAAAACATCCGAGAAAGTGTCACCACAGAGTCCTTTTCTACCCACAAAAATGCCTCTTGCTCATTCCTCTCATCAAACAAGGGCAATTTTGTGAGAGTTCAGATGGGAAACCATTAGGCATCCACCTTACAGTCCTGATTTGGCTCCTTCTGCCTTCTTTTTGTTTCCCAATCTCAAAAAAATCTTTAAAGGGCACTCATTACTCTTCAGTTAATAATGTAAAAAAAAACTGCTTTGAAATGGTTACATTTCTAGGACCCTCAGTTATTAGGGCTAAACAAAATGGCTGCTGTAGCATCACTTATAAAAGTAAAGTGATGGAGTTTATGTTGAGAAATAAACTTTATATTTTTAATTTTAATCTATTTACAAATTTATTTATAAATAACATTTATTTACTTAATTCCATTTTTCCATGAGCTTTTTGAAGTCCCCTTGTAGAATCTATTTACTATATTAGATGAATTACAAACAACTAGGTGTAAGTTACAGGACATTTCTAAACTACAAAGTACCTTCCAGTCTATTTCTGCTATCCATTATTAACACACATTAATAAATCTTGGGCATAGACAACCAACTGACAGAGTAGGTAGAGAAAGTTGACTAGGCAAATAGAATTTCAAAGGGGGGCACAAAGGCAGGCAGGCAGACACACAGGCGCAAAGACAGGCATGCTAATAGACAGGCAAACACAATGAATATAGTTAACACATAAATTTTAGATGATTCACGAACTAAAAGAACTATAGTTAGGTTAATGTTAATAATGCAAAATCTACTGTGAAGAAAATATGTTAAGTTTTCAGATAGTGATATATTTCTGACATATGATCACGGAGTAAATCATAGTGACTACTTTGATAAAAATGATCTTTAGGGCCAGGCGCAGTGGCTCACACCTATAATCCCAGCACTTTGGGAGTCAAGATGGAAGGATCACTTTAGGCCAGGCGTCTGAGACCAGCCGAGGCAACACAGTAAGACCTCATCTCTACAAAAAAGTAAAAAAATTAGTAGGGCAGGGTGGCATATGCCTGTATTCCTAGCGACTCAGGAGGGAGGCGAGTGGATCACTTGAGCCCAGGAAGTCAGGGCTGCAGTGAGCTATGATTACACCACTGCACACCAGCCTGTGCGACAAAGCAGGACCCTATCTCTTAAAAAACAAAACAAAAAAACACACACAAAAACAAAAAAACAAAACCCCAAACTTTAAAACAGGATTTCCTTGCAAGAAGGTTCCATATTTTAATGTTGAAAAATTATAATTTAAATATTAGGTACCATAAATAAGCAGATTATAGATAATCTTAATTTTAGTTTGCTACACAGAAACCTTAAAATTTTGCCTGATGTTTAATGTCTAACTGTAAATGTGAAATAATGCTCTGCCAGAGCCAACAAATGGTTCTCTCAAGTCACAAGGACTCTTTGTGCTTCTTTTTCCTTCTCTGAAAGGTGGGTGGAGTTCATATGGAGCTGAAACCTTAAAATAGTAATTTTTTTTTTTTCAATTTTGCTTCAGGGATTCTCTACTAGACACTCTTTGGGCTGCCTGCCTAGTTATCAAGCCATCCCTTCCCTTCTCTAAAAAAAGTTCCTTCCTTCCATACACATATGAATAAGCGCACCACCTCATACAACACCCATCTCACTGGCAAGCTGGTTATTTTCTTCCGGAAATTGAAAACAAGATGTAGCAACTCTAGTCATTCTGAGCTCTTCCCATAATCTGAGATAAAAGTGAATGAGACAGGTTAGATTACCATAAGGGATGCCTTTATTCAGCACATGCAGGCCAAAACAGTGAAAGTCAAAATGCAGAGAGAGGTAAGAGAAGAGTAAAACAGGTGTACAGAGAAGCAAAGAGAAGTATCCAAGCAGCCCCAGAGACATAGAAACTAGAAAACCATAGAAAGACACAGCAGCTGGCATGGAGAGAGGAGTCACCCAGGCTCTCTATTTCTTGGTTCTGATGCTTCAACCTGCTCAAGGGCAGTATTCCATTGCAATAAATTCTTTCTTCACTTAAGCTACTTTGAGAGTAGGCTGCAACCAAAAATCTATACTAACAGAAAACTTTTGTGGTAATTTTGAGGATATTTATGCTCTCCTTTGGGGGGCAGGGCTTTATTGACTTCTTCCGTAAGACTGAAAATGTTGGCCTAAGCAGCATCATATCATAGAAAAAGTATCTGCTTTCCTAACTTGGGTCTAACCCAGTTCTGCCACCTTTCTATGGCAAGACCTGTAATAAGCTCCTTAATTTCTAAACAGTTTTTATGTTCCTTATAACACTAAAGAGTTTATGACTTCAGGAGTAAAACCAACATACACAATGGGGAAGAAGGTGTCTAGAAAAGCTATTCTTCATGGTTTTGTAGCATGTGACCTAGAACTCTTTTCCTTTCTCACGTTGGTTCTGGTCACAGATGCATAGTCTCAAAATCTCTTCAGAGTCATCTTACAGAAAGCTCAATTCGCTGAGGAATCCAAACTAAGCAAGAGACCCACCATTATAAAAAAGCTGCCTTAGTCCTGAAGGCTTTTTAAACGTAATTTCTTTCTACAGGGCACTTTTAACATATCTGATAGATGTCAATGAAAAACACTAATCTAGTCATCTAAGAACTGTGTAAACAGAGAGAGTACTACTTTATATACCTGAGATAAAGTAAAATTACTAGATTTAAGAACATTTACCATGTGACAGGGACTCGATTTTTAAAAGGTCCTACTATAAGAGCAAACAACTATGCCATAATAATGGAACATCAAAACACTCCTCATCAAAACACTCAGAAACACAGGCCAATTTCATAATAGCATTTAAGCTGATATTCCTTTGGAAATCCTATTATTTGGGTACATTAGATTTGCTTATTTTAGACACACTGACCCTATTCTTCCCATCTAAAACTCACAGTTCTATCTCTGTTAATCTCCAAGTCTGTGAAAGTGTTATTACCTTTTATTCACCTAGTTCACCTGACAAACTATTCCTTCAAAAACCAGCTCATCTTTGTGGAAATTGTCCATGATCTATTCAGGCAAATTTAGGCTTTCCTGTCTCTCTAGTTTAAATTCCGAATATACTTCCATTGGAGCAATATGTCATCTCAAATTCCTTCAACTACCTTCTATGTACTACGTTAGAAACTTTACATATATTATCTTGTTCTTTCCAGGTATGTATTACAGCCCCAACTTCTCTAGATAATCTGCTCAGAATCACAGCAGGGCCAGGATAGAAATTACTGACTGTATAGCTCCTAAACTCCTTATCTTCCCACTAGTCTATAGGTTCTAAGGCTTTTGGGACCCAAACCCCTTGAGAAACTAAGAGCTATGAACTTTCTTCCCCCTAAAATGGGCTTACACACAAAAAGTATTACATATAATTTAAAAGGGTTCAAAGATTCCCCTGAAGCCCATCCACTGCCCCCAGGAAAAGTCCTGCTGCTTCTCACAAGTCTCTTCAGTTAGTAAACTTCCTGAAGAGACTGACTGCCATATTTTCAACTGCCAATTCAAAAACACAGTACCTAGGGCATAGTGGGCACTCTGGTATCTCCATAAATACCCTCTGTATGAATGGATAAATGATAGAGACCATGGATGGATGACAGAGACAAGTCTTTGTGTTCCTTCAGAGCCTATCAGGGCAGTCACTCAAATGTTATTAGAATCGCTTTTTAAATGCCGATTAGATATAAAAAAAATTATTACAGGAAATGTAGATGTTAGTACACTTCCCAAAGCCTCTGAGATTAATGTGGTCCACAATATGACTAGCCTTTGTGTACCCACCAAATGTCATCTTGAATTATAATTCCTGTGTAATTATAATCCCCCATGCTGTTCTCCTGATAGTGAGTTCTCACGAGATCTGATGGTTTTATAAATGTTTGGTAGTTCCTCCCACGTTCATTCTCCTTCCTGTCATCTCGTGAAGAAGGTGCCTTGCTTCCCCTTCGCCTTCCACCACAATTGTAAGTTTCCTTAGGCCTCCCCAGCCATGCTCAACTGTGAGTCAATTAAACCTCTTTCCTTTATAAATTACCCAGTCTTGGGCAGGTCTTCATAGCAGTGTGAAAATGGACTAATACAGTCCACATTCCACTTTCTCCGAAAAAAACTTTTAGGAAGCAACTACTGTTTGCTTCTTCTATCTGCCATACGCCAGCCACAGACCCTACAATATTGTACAAATGGAAAGAAGATTTTTGTGTGATTTCAGAAGGAAAGAGATAATTGTCAAGGTCTGATTGCATGAATCTAAAAAAACTTAAATACTACAAGAAATATAAAATGCTGGAAGAGGAGTTCAACTCATATTTGGAAAAGACTAGGGGTTTAGAAATTGCATATCGCCCGATTTACCTTATCAAGTTTTCAACTCTAATGAAAGGCTTTTTTTCTTATGGTATTAAAGATCAAATTTTACAAAGGAGAAAAGGTGCTTTAAGATAAATTGTACTAAATTTTTATTCTAGAAAGTGAGAATTAATCACATTTTTGCTTCCAAGTTTTTGGTGAACATGGTGAAGTCATTTAAAATTTTTAGCTTTTTCATCTTCCAAGTACTGGTTTATAAAATAAAAGGGGAGACCATCCTGGCCAACATGGTGAAACCCCATGTCTACTAAAAAAAACAAAAATTAGCTGGGTGTGGTGGCAGGCGCCTGTAATGCCAGTTACATGGAGACTGAGGCAGGAGAACTGCTTGAACCCAGGAGGCGGAGGTTGCAGTGAGCTGAGATCGTGCCACTGCACTCTAGCCTGGCAACAGAGCAAGACTTTGTCTCAAAAAAAATACATAAAATAAATAAATAAAAGGGAAGCTTTCTGAGGGAAAAAGTATGCTCAACAGTACAACCATAGATAAGCAAGATTTCATTCATTTAGTAGGACCAGGAAGAGCTGGTCCTACTAAATGGACCTACATTCAAGGACCAGGAATGAAATGAAGCTGGTCCTACATTCAAGGACCAGGAAGAGCTTACTTCAAAGGGAAGAGAGGATACATACCACAGAGTATAGGAGTTTAACACTGGAAAGGTAATGTGACATTATATTAAGAAGGTTCTGGAATGCCAGGCTAAGAAGTACAGACTTTATCCTATAGACCTGTGATTCTCAACTAGGACTAAAGTTACAAAATTGGGTGAAGCTTCCAGGTGATGTAGAAGCAGCACTTGGATCAGATGTTTTGAATTGACTTTCAAAATACACATTTAAAATTTCCAATAATTGTAATGGTCATAAAAGAGAGCAATAAGTTTTTTAACTTATATTTTTTATAATAAAAATTAAACCATGCTTCCAGTGCAGCCCACATCTCTTGATTGTACAACCAGTATGGTTTTCATTAGCCTACAGATGCCGCCACTTGAAAGTGGTATTTTAGGAAAGTGAATATGATATATTGAATGAACTGGATGAGGAAAGAAACTAGAGGCAAGTAGAGAACAATAGATATCACTTGTAATCACTCTCTAAATGTCCACAAATTCACTATTTTTGAAGAGATACTGATGACATGATATCTTGATTTTATTAAGTCCAAAGCCAAAAGTTTAAAAGAAGACATTTTATTAATACTCTAAGACAATATCAACAAAATATTATCCATGGGGTGTGGGATGCACAAGTACAGAAGTTACCTTAAGAAAGTGCAGCTAATAAAATCGTATTTATTTAAAATATTTGAATTCAAGGTAGCTGTTGTATTTTCTTTTTCAGTGGATACTGAAAATACAACTAGAGTTACGTGAATATATCTGTGTAGGAGGGGAAGAAGCAGTTCTCATGGCCATCTAAAAGACAAACCTTTGGACCACTGAAGAATTCACCTGAAGAATAAATCTGTCTTACAGCATTAAGCTTGTCTACAATGTCTGCACACGCAATGGACATTAGTGCCTATTAAATGCCAAGCACTATATTAAGCAATGGGGATACGGGGATAATTAAGTCCCATTCTCTAGCCTGGGAGGTTTTCAGTCTGGGGAAGACAGAAATGTAAATGTTTATGAATCTAACAAACTGAGTGCTATAGAAACACAGAAGTATTTAACATATGAACAAAAAACCTACATCCATCTAAATGTTAATGTCTTACTTTCAATTTCATCCTTTAAAAATCCTTTTTCCAAGTTAAATGTCAAATATTGAAAGTAAATACAGTAAAATTCTTGAGAACGCTTAAATTTTTAGTTTACTGTCTCAGTGAACCATGTCTGGAGAGTTACTTAAAAGTTCACTTCCACTTCTGAAGTTAGTTAAGATATAAATATGTTTAGATGAATACTCATCGAAGGATGGATAAGAAAACCATATTACTAAACCAGTGGCACTGGGTAAGCACTAAGATTAGCTCAAATGCAAGGACTGGAAAATATTTCACTCTAGTTTTGAAAGACAAATTACGACACACAAAATCTTACAAGCTAACCACAAGAAGATACCAGTTCACACCCAGTAGGATACCTATAATCAGAAAGACAGCAGCAATATCGGTGAAGATGTAGAGAAACTGGAACCTTCGTATACTCCTAACTGAATGTAAAATGTGCAGCAGCTTTGGATAACAGTCTGGCAGTTCCTCAAAATGTTAAACATAGTGTTATCACATGACTGAGCAATTCCACACTTAGATATATACCCAAGAGAACTGAAAATGTGTCCATACAGAAACTTGTACACAAATGTTCACAGTAGCATTATTCACATTAGTCAAAAAGTGGAAAGAATTCAAATACCCATCAATACGATGAATGGATAAACAAAATGTGGTATCTATACAATAGAATATTATTCAGCCATAAAAAGGCCAAAAGTACTACTGATCAATACTATAACGTGGATGAAACCTGAAATAATGTTAGGTGGAGTCAGTCACGAAACACCACATATTGTATGATTCCATTTATATAAAATGTCCAGAATACTTAAATCTATGGAAACAGAAGGTAGATTTGTGATTGCTTGGGGCTTGTGGGAAAGCAGGGAGTGACTGCTAATGGGTACAGAAAGCGAAGAAAATGTCCTAAAATTGATTGTGGTGACTGTTGCATAATTTCATCAATGTAATAAAAAACTAGTGAATCATATACTTTAAATGAGTAAATCTTATGGTAGGTACTTATATCTCAATAAAGCTGTTATTAATTTTTTTAAACCTGCAAGCCACAACACTGAATAAACAAACAATGAAAATTTTTATATTTATCAAGACTGCAACATAATATCTTTCCAGGCAAAAGAGGATATACACATAGACAAGAAACAGTATGAAAAATATTCTCTAGTTCTCTCTTAAAAAAAAAAGGCAGTGGGAGGGGCACACTCTCCTTCAACCAGTCTTCCTCTAGCTCCTACCCTCTACTTTCAAAATGTTAAAAAAAAAATGGAAAGACGCTAAATCCACCCTTCACCCTATTATCTGGCTTCTTCCCGTACCCCATCCCAAACTGCTTTTTCTAGTCACCAAAGCACTCCTACGTGCCAAATGGAATGGGTACTTTCTTAACCTCACCTTACCGGTCCTCCCAGCATTATTTGACTCCGGTAATAACTCCTTTCTTGAAACTCTCCCTGGCTTTTCTGACATCTCTGGTTCTCCTCCCTCCTCCTTGAACACTCCTTTTCAGGAACAATCGCTAGTATATCCTTCTTTTGGCTGTTCTTTTAAGACTGATGTTCTTCAACCTAAAGGTGGTCACTCTATAAGTTTGCTGGAATAAGCTCATTCACTCCCATGATGTCAACTATCTCCTACATGCTTATATGATGATGCCTACATCTTTAACTCCATCCTGTCAGAAATCTTAAGCTCTACATTTCTACTGGATGTCTCAGAGGCAACACGCAGTTTTCACATGTTGAAAATTAAATGTATCCTCTTCTCCCCTGAAACTTCCTCCTACAATGTTGTTTGGTTTCCTCTACTTGTTTCTCCTCCCTCACTCCTTATTCTACCAAATGGTATTCTCTACCTTGGGTGACAGATACCAAGCTAGACATTTTGCGAGTCATAATACTATACTCTTTTCTTCTTTATACCCCCATCTAATGAATCATTGAAACTCCTTTCTTAATTCTTATCAGATGTGTTGTATACTCTATTTCCCCATCTCAGTTCACTTCAGGCCCTCACATCTCACTTCTTATATTTCGACAGCTTCCAAAATGCCACTCTTCATACTGCCATCAGACTCAACTTTGTAAAACACAAATGATTGTTCACCTTTCTTAAAAGACTCAGCAGTGCTCCAGAAGTCCAGACTAATGATTCTCACCTTTTCTACCAGAACCTATCTGAGTAAGTGAAGGTTCAGAGTACAACTCAAGGAGCAGGCTGGAGAAGGTGAGGGTGGGGGAATGACACTGGAGTGGGCCAGCATGTCTATTTTCTTAACACCTCCCTACTTTCTGCATGATTCTAGGAGTTACAATGCAGACTGTCCAGAATTGCTATTATTGGTCTGTAGAATAAAATCTAAGTATAGCATAGATATAAGATCCTTCACAAAAAGACCTCTATGTAACTTTCCTAGCATCACCTTTATCATTTACCATGTATTAGCTCACTGGTTCTCAAAGTATGGTCCAGGACCACCTCCCCAACCCCCAGTCATCAGATGGAGTCTGCGTGGAGTAAAACCTAGGCCTGTGAAACATGAATGTGCACCACTCTACTTTATACATTTATCTCTCAGTTTGTAAATACTAAAAGTAGAGATAATTGAGATCAAATTCTGGATCAGCCACAAATTAGCTATTTGCTAATTTATTAGCAAATTAGCATGTTTTCAACATGCAAATAACCATCTAGGAAACAAAGTTGTATACAGTCTGGGTACCTTAGTTGTCTCCTCTTTAACAGTATGGGGCACAACCAAGGCCAGTAACAGACACTCATAGAATAGTTAATGACAGGTGGAAAATTTCTATCCTTAATAGTAATCAAGAAATTCAAGTTAAAACAAGACCAGTTTTCAACCATCAAATAAAGATCAAGAAAATTATAATATGAACACTCATACATTACTGACAGTTGTATAAACTGACAAAACTTTTTCAAGTTTATGAACATGTATTAAATGTTTGTATACTTCTACCTAGTACTCCCGGGAAGCTATCTTATGCAACAGTGAAAAATGTAAAAGTTTCAGCAAAAATTTTAATCACAGAATTATTATATGTAACAGCAGAAAGTAGAATGACCTAAATACTCAACCACAAAGAAACGGAATTAAGATATAAAATAGTCACCAAGTAGTAGGCCAGCTACGGTGGCTCACACCTGTAACCCCAGCACTTTGAGGCTGAGGCAGGAATTAGAAACCAGCCTGGGCAACATGAGGAAATCCTGTCTCTACAAAAAATACAAAAATCAGCAGGGCTTGGTGGGGCAGGCCTGTAGTCCCAGCTATTCTGGAGGTTGAGGTGGGATCCCAGGGAGGCTGACGCTGCAGTGAGCCAGGATCGCAACCATACACTTCAGCCTGGGTGACAGAGTGAGACCCCATCTCAAAAACAGAACAAAACAACAAAACAAAACAAAACATTAACAGACGTAGCCTTTAAATGATAGGACTATAGGACAGCTGGATAGAGCAAAAAGAGCAATGTCACCAGAGTCAGGCAAGTGGAGTATTCATTTGAACTGTGGTCTAAGTGTAAGGAATTATTATTATTCTATTAATTTCCAAATTTGTAATAAACATTATTTTATAATGGAACAGAGTTATATCAGCTACATTAACTCTAAGGCTTAGTCATAAAATGTTAAGATTTTAAAATGCATTTTTAATCAACATCAGAATTTAAGAATAATAATTAGAATCTATAAGCTAATCTTTTTTTTCTCTTTCCATGCCAGGGGAACATAGTTCCTCTCCAGCCTTCCAGTCAGGGGAAAAAGCAACAGCAACTACCGGCTGCCTTAATTATAGCTATTGCTTATCAAGTCAGGAAATAAAAAAAAAAAAAAAAAACCAAGCCCTATAAAAGAATAGCCTTAGTCATCAAATCTCCAGTGTAGAATCACCTAGCTATACCTAGGTATCATGGAAGAAAAAGGAAACTCACTTAGTCTTTGAGAAATGAACTCTTGGTGGCGCACGCCTGTAATCCTAGCACTTTGGGAGACTGAGGCGGGCAGATCACAAAGTCAGTCAGATCAAAGTTCAAGACCAGTCTGGCCAATACCATGAAACCCCATTTCTACTAAAAATACAAAAATTAGCCAGGCGTGGTGGCATGCGCCTGTAATCCCAGCTACTCAGGAGGCTGAGGCAGGAGAATCGCTTGAACCCGGGAGGTGGAGGTTGCAGTGAGCGGAGATTGCACCACTGCACTCCAACCTGGGCGACAAAGCAAGACTCCATCTGGAAAAAAAAAAAAAAAGAAAGAAAAATGAACTCTCCAATAGGAATCCCTGACTCATCCCCAAAGCATGAACCCTAAGGCTACTTCTCCAGTACAGGAGTTCAGAGGCTGGGCACCTGTCCTGATGGCCCGCATCACCAAACAAAATGCTCCTTCCTGCCAGTATACGCCTAGGGACCACAAGGTGACTAGCATGCAAACAAGAAATGACCAGGGACCACACCATCTCTTCTTCCATAACCAAAATAAGATGATAAAAAACTAGTTTTAGGCCCGGCATAGTGGCTCACGCCTGTAATCCCAGCACTTTGGGAGGCCAAGGCAAGTGAATCATTTGAGATGAGGAGTTCAAGACCAGCCTGCAAATATGGCAAAACCACATCTCTACTAAAAATACAAAAATTAGCTGGGTGCGGTAGCTTGCGCCTGTAGTCCCAGCTACTTGGGAGGCTGAAGCAGGAGAATCTTTGACTCTGGGAGGCAGAGGTTGCAGTGAGCTGAGACTGCACCACTGCACTCCAGCCTGGGCTACAGAGCGCAGAGCAAGACTCGTCTCAAAAAAAAAAAAAAAAAAGCTAGTTTTAAACGCCTTAAATATTCAAAGTATTTTCTTCTATTTTTGCTAGAAAGCAGTAAAAAGGGGACTGCATCCAATTGCTGTAAATTGCTCAAAAGATACTAAGACAATAAAAGTTCAATAGTAAAAAGGGAAAATGCCCTCTTTTCCTTAACTCTTTCAGATCAAAAAGTAATTTTTCAAAAATACATAGGCTAAATATCAAGAGCAAATGTTTAAATATAAGCAATACTTTTATTTTTAATAAGGAATAAGTTAGATTATTTAACTTATATTTTCAATCTTCAAAAGATACTGAGAAAACTTTACTTCCATCCTCTATTATTGGTCTGGGGAGGCGGGAATCACAAAGTTCAACGATACTAGTATAATATTGTGTAAGGTCAAAGACCTATTTTATAAGCTGTTAAAAATTTAACGCTAAAGTTTTACTGGACCGGTCTCTTTAAAACGTGAAAAAGTATTCAATACTAAGTCATATCACCTCCACCATAAAAACTACTGTACTTTTTAAATAAAAAATAAAAACTAGCCAATGTCTGCTGCCCATTCATTTTACAGATATTAACTGTGTATCCTTTTCATAATCAGGTTTCAGAGTTAGGTGATTATTCTTGGAGGTGTACCTTACCCAGGATAAAAATTTTCCCTAGCTGATTTCCCCTTCCCAACCCCCGCCAAGACTAAGGAGCAACCACTTCCCAAAGTCCCACTTCCTTTTCCATTCCCCAGACCTACAGGGTTTCCAACGCCCCAGTCTTGCGCAATATCCGTAGGAGCCGCAGCCGCAACCACCGCCTCCTAAGCCGGGAAACAACCCTAGAGGGAACATTGTCCAGCAAAAAAATAAAAGGGGCGGGGGTTGGGGGGGGTGGGTAACGTAGGAAGTCGACTTCTGGTCCCACGCCTTCGGATCTGACCCCCTCATAGTGAACTAGAGCAATAGTGTATCTAGAGCAGTTTCATGAACAAGACTTTTAACCTTCACCTCCTCTCAAGCCTGCTTGCACAAGCAGAAGGCGGAAAGTGGGGGGTGGCGGGGGCGGGGGGGGGGGGGGGGGGGGGGGGGGGGGCGCTGGGAAGGTTATCTCCCAGTTCAGGGCTTCGGTCCGTAGCGACGCCTCCGCCCCACCAGGACTATTGTTCCCAAGTTCCCCCCCCCCCCCCCGGATAGGAAGTGATAGTCACATCCCCTCCGCCTTCGGCAATATCCCCTGGGGAGTCCGAAGTCGGTTTCCTTCAGGATAATCCCCCCACCCACACTTATCCCCTGAACCGGACCCCAAGATCACCTTAAACCTGGGTCTCAGGAGAGGAGAAGCGGGACGCGGGTAAATGGAAATTAGGTAAACCCATGAGATTCCTTATGGACAATCCCTTCCCAAGCGTTGGAGATCATGATTGCGACCCCAGAAACGGCAGAAGTCCTACCTTGCCCGCTTTGAGACCAGCTAAAGCAAAGGGATCCCAGGAGTTAGTGCCAACCTCAATCCCCCCGTTCCTCTGTCAGCCACGATCTGCACTCCTCCCGGCCACAGCCAGATACTCTGCCTCGACCCTCCTGGGAGGAGCGGACTGGGCGGGGAGATGTGGAAACGCGAGCACCCCCCGGCCTGCACCTCACTAGCCTCCGGATCCCGGCCGGGTAAACAATAGGTGGTCGCGAGCCGCGGTGCAGGCTGCAGGCTCGGCCGCTCCCTTCGCGTCCCGGGCGCCCGCGCGGGGGTCGCGAACACGGGAGAAGAAAGGAGGCCACAGCGGGAGGCGCTCTCGATTCCCGCCGGCTTCCAAGATCACCCGGCCCACCGGGCTGGTGCGCGCCCCCTCCGCCCCTTCCTCACAGAGGTACACAAAGCACTGGCGGCCCGGCCCGGAGAGGCGGCGATGGGCTCCGGCGCCGGCGAGACAAGGCGACAGCGAGGGGAGAGACTCACCATGAAGTCCCGAGCGAAGTTGTCCTCCCCATTGTGGTCAGGACTCTTCATGGCCTGGACCCTCTGGATGAATTTCCTCAGGATCTCCACTTGCTCCATCCTCCCGCGTCCCCCCGGCTGCGGTCGCTGGCCCCCCCCCCCCCCGCCCGCCCGGCGCAGAGCCCGCTCCGTCTTCCCCAGCTCGTTTCCCCAGCACGTCCCTCCCTCCCGACCCCCGCCAAGCCCCGCGGCTCCCTCCTCCTCCCCACCGCCCTAGGCGGCGGCTGCGGCGGCACCGGCTGGGCTCCCGACACCACAACTTCCAGGAGCAGCCGCCGCTCTCCCACAGTACCAGGCGAGCCGCTGCGGCTAGCGCCAACCCCAACCCCCAGCTTGCTCCATCCTCCTTCCCCGCCCTCCTCCTCCGTCGGAGACGCCGCCGCCGCCGCCGCCGCCTCAGGAACACAGCTAGCTCTCCGCTCGCCCTACCCCCCTTCCCGGTTCTTCCTTCCCCCCCACCCCCCGCCAGCAGCCGCAGCCGCCTCTCCCCACGGGCGCGTCCCCGCCGCCACCCAGATGCGCGGCCTCGCGCCGCGGCTCCGCCCCAAGGGCCGCGCCTGCTGATCCGTCCCCGCCCGCCTCCCGACCACGCCCCCAAGCCCGCCCTGCCGGCCCTAGCCCCGCTTGGAGTGGCTGGAAGGCACTTCAGCGGGCTGCCTGGAGGACTGACTCCACTTCCGGGGCGTGGTCCCGTTCAGGGAGCTCAGAGGTCGGAGTAGCGTTGGGAGGAGAGTTGGTTCCTGCGAAGGAGGGAATGCGACTCTGAGCGGGGCAAGCCGTAGTGTGTCCGAGTAGGATTCTGCTGGAATTTGCGGTCTCACTGCCTACTAGGGAAGAGAAGCAGTTTTCAGGAGTCCCGCACAGCCGCCAGCCGTGGACTGGGCCTACAGGTCACGGCCTGTGGAGTCCAGGAGTGGGGGGAGGGCGAGGGCGGGCTGGAGGCAGGCTGGGAACTGTAGTAGTGTCACCGCCACGTTCGCAGCAGGTAGATGCTCATTTTGGTAACGGATTGGTGAGAGTGGATAGCAATTAGGCTTTGGCACCTTGGATCGTGGCTCAGCTAAGGGAAGCGAAACGCTTCCTGGGTGAGAGGACTTTTATTATTTGCGCATCCTCTTAAACCTGGCGAGTGAGCGCCTGAGGTTCGGAGTGCCTTCTTCCCAGACGACGCGGATGTGGGATCTTCGTGTTTGCCGAACTGAAGGAAATTTGCCTTCCTGTCTTTAGGTTCGCAGCAGTTCACAACTGAATAAAAGACTTTCCTCAATGGAATGGACTTTATAAATCTTTTTTTTTTTTTTTTTTCCAGAGCTAAGGTCTTGCTCTATCGCCCATAGTGCAGTGCTATGATCACGGCTCGCTGCAGCCTTGAACACCTGGGCTCAAGGGATCCTCCTACCTCAGTACGTCACCAAGCCCAGCTAATACATTTTAAAAATTTATTATTTATTTGTTTAGTTTTGGTAGAGAAGGGGTCTCACTAGGTTGCCCAGGCTGATCTCAAATTCCTGTGCAGTAGGGATCCTCACCCCCTCAACTTCCGAAAGTGTTGGGATTTTAGGCGTGAGCTACCGCACCTGGCCTATAAATCTTTACTCATCTTTGTAAACTTCTATCAGAGAATTTATTCTGGTCTAACTCATCATTTTACAAATAAAGCGACTTCCTGACATCCCCCAGAGTATTCTTAGCAGAGCCCTAACTGGAACACAAGTTATTTTACTTTCGCAACAGTGGCCTCTCACAGTGTGACAGAACTGAAGGATTTGATCCGTGAACTGACTTTGGTCATTTATACCCACAGACGTTTTTGTACAGAGCAGGGAATTTGGTTATAATAGGAAATATCAGTGGTAGAATACTTTCTTAGATGAAAGTTAGGAGCACTATGGAATTTAGTGAAAAACTCATAGAAGAAAACAGGTGTAGGCCGTGCGCGGTGGCTCATGCATGTAATTCCATCACTTTGGGAGGCCGAGATGGGAAGATCACCTGAACCCGGAAGGCGGAGGTTACAGTGTGCTGTGATCACACCACTGCACACCAGCCTGGGCGACGGGAGTGAGGCCCTGTCTCAAAAAAAAAAAAAAAAAGAAAGAAAGAAAATAGGTGTAACAGGATACAGTTTATTTACTTCTTCAAAAAAAGGAAAATATTTCTCTTAAAATAATCCAACTAATATATCCACCCCAGAAATATGCACGTCAGACAGGGCGCAGTGGCTCACGCCTGTAATCCTAGCACTTTGGGAGGCCGAGGTGGGCGGATCACTTGAGGTCAGGAGCTCCAGACCAGCCTGGCGGATATGGTGAAACTCTGTCTCTACTAAAAATACAAAGCCGGGTGTGGTGGTGCACGCTTGCAGTCCTAGGTACTCCAGAGGCTGAGGCAGGAGAATCGCTTGAACCTGGGAGGTGGAAGTTGCAGTGAGCCGAGATCGTGCCACCACACTGTAGCCTGGGTGAAAGAGCGAGACTCCGTCTCGGGGAGAGAGGGGAGGGGAAAGCGAGGCGCGATGGCTCACGCCTGTAATCCCAACACTGGGAGGCCGAGGCGGGCGGATCACCTGAGGTCAAGAGTTTCAGACCAGCCTGGCCAACATGCTGAAACCCCGTTTTTACTAAAAATACAAAAAATTAGCCGGGTGTGGTGACGCATGCCTGTAATCCCAGCTAGTCGGGAGGCTGAGGCAGGAGAATCGCTTGAACCCGGGAGGGGGAGGTTGCATTGAACGAGATCGCACCATTGCACTCCAGCTTGGCCAACAAGAGCGAAACTCCGTCTCCAAAAAAAAAAGAAAAGGAAAAAAAATGCACTTCAAGTTATGCCCTTCCAAATTTTTTCTATGCATTTATGTACGTGTGTGCATGCAAAGAGATACAGTTGTGCTCTGTATTTCAAAAATTCACTTAGAGGAATAGTTTAATTTCTAAGGTAAACTTTATTTGAAAAAGGGCCTGCAGTATTTTACTTTAACCAGATACTGAGACTCAGTTTCACGGGGTGTGAGGAAATGCCAGAATCAGGGCTTGATCATGCTCACTGTAGATGGCCGTTTCCCCTCAGAAATGGGAGAGAAATTCGACTATAGGCAGAGAAATGGAAAGATGATCAGGAGTGCCTCCGCTTTTGATGATTCAAAACAATGTACCAACCAGACAGTGATCGGTAAAGATAATATGCTGGACAAATTGTGTAACAGTCTACTACCGTGTGGTATAGTGTTGGGTAAGAAGTGTTACTTGTTTAAGGTATTGAGTCCCATTTTGGCTGGTGTTTTTAGTCTTTTTAAACATGTTTCCTCTTACTGGCAAGCTTCTCTCTCTTTCTTGCAACACTTGAGAGTTTATTCAGTTCTCAGCGGCTACCTTTGGCATCTACTGCTACGTTTGGGAAAATTTGTATAAACTATCTCCAAGGATTCCAAGGATTTCAATTCTTTTTTTTTTTTTTTTGGGAGGAGTCTCACTTAGTCGCCCAGGCTGGAGTGTAGAGGTGCGATCTCGGCTCACTGCAACCTCCGCCTCCTGGGTTCAAGCGATTCTCCTGCCTCAGCCTCCCAGTAGCTGGGATTACAGTCGCCTGCCACCACGCCCGGGTAATTTTTTTGAATTTTTAGTAGAGATGGGATTTCACCACGTTGGCCAGGCTGGTCTTGAACCCCTGACCTCAAATGATTAACCCGCCTCGGCCTCCCGAAGTGCTGGGATTACAGGCGTGAGCCACCAAGCCCAGCCAGGATTTCAGTTCTTTGGAAAGGCTTAGCAGTCTCGCTCTGTCGCCCAGGCTGGAGTGCAGTGGCGCAATCTCAGCTCACTGCAAGCTCCGCCTCCCGGGTTCCGCGCCATTCTCCTGCCTCAGCCTCCCGAATAGCTGGCACTACAGGCGCCCGCCACTATGCTCGACTAATTTTTTTGTATTTTTACAAGAGACAGGGTTTCACCGTGTTAGCCAGGATGATCTCTATCTCCTGACCTCGTGATCCACCCGCCCCGGCTTCTCAAAGTGGCTTTTTTTCTTTTTAATACATTTAGGTCTTGTTTCAATCTACATATGGCTCTTTAACATATCAACATATGAGGGTTTATGCTGTGTGTGTCAGATACAAAAATGTCTCAGAGACGGCTCCTACTCCTAAGGAATGAACATCTTAGTTCAGGAGACAGGAAAAACAATAAACTCTTCGTTACTTTAAGTTAATAAATGTGAAAGAGTGATACAGATAATGAGTGGTTTAACAGTTCCCAGGAGAGAGAATTGTGGACCCGGCTGTCAGCATGAGGTGGTCACAGAGGTAGACCTTGAAGGGTAAGTTAAATTAGGTTTGAACAGGAAGTAGCACGCCCAGGCAAGAGAAGTGATATGCATGAAGATGGCAAAGCAGAAGTTTGAAGTAGAACGTTTGTATAGATGTGAAAGCTCCAAAGTAGACTAGGCTCTGGAGAATGTTGATACTGTAGGCATGGGAGCCACAAGAGGTTTCTGAGGATAGAAGCAAAATTATGGAAATGAGGAAAATAGTAATCTGGTACTTGTTTTGATAAATTGTGAATGAGAGAGAAGGGAATGAGAGATATTAGGAGCCAATACATGAAGCAACAAAAATAAAAGTAAGCAGTGGCCAGGTGTGGTGGCTCACGCCTGTAATCCCAGCACTTTGGGAGGCCAAGGCGGGCAGATCACGAGGTCAGGAGATCGAAACCATCCTGGCTAACACGGTGGAACCCCGTCTCTGCTTAAAAAAAAAAAAAAAGCAAAAAAAAAAGCCAGGCTTGGTGGCCGGTGTCTGTAGTCCCAGCTACTCACAAGGCTGAGGCAGGAGAATGGTGTGAACCCAGGAGGTGGAGCTTGCAGTGAGCCGATGGTGCCACTGCACTCCAGCCTGGGTGACAGAGCAAGACTCCGTCTCAAAAAAAAAAAAAAAAAAAAAGTAAGACGTGCAGGCTGGGTGCCCTGGTTCACGCCTGCAATCCCAACACTTTGGGAGGCCGAGGCAGGCAGATCACTTGAGGTCAGGAGTTCGAGACCAGCCTGGTCAACATGGTGAAACCTCGTCTCTACTAAAAATACGAAAATTACCCGGGTATGGTGACGGGTGCTTGTAATCCCAGCTCCTTGGGAGGCTGAGGCAGGAGAATCACTTGAACCTAGGAGGCAGAGGTTGCAGTGAGCATAGATTGTGCCACTGCACTCCAGCCTGGGCATCAGAGCGAGACACTATGTCAAAAAAAAAAAAAGTAACAAGTGCAAAATACAAAGACACAGATGGAGGTGAGAGAGACTTTAAAGAACTCATAGAACTGGGGGGTGACTGATTTACAGAACAGGAAAGAAGGTTGAAGTCCCAACACTGTGGCTCACACCTGTAAACTCAACACTTTGGGAGGTTGAGGCAGGAGGACCACCTTGAGCCCAGGAGTTTAAGACCAGCCTGGGCAACATAGTGAGACCTCATCTCTACAAAAATGAAAAATTAGCCAGCCATGGTGGCATGTGCCTGTAGTCCCAGCTGCTTGGGAGGTTGGGGTGGGAGGATCACTTGAGCCCAGGAGGTCAAGGCTGCAGTGACCCATGATCGCACCACTACATTTCAGCCTGGGTGACAGAGGGAGATTAAAAAACAAAATTACATACATGCAATGAAGTTCTATGAAGCCATTAAAAAAAAGAAGGAAAAATCTATATATGCTAACATGGACTAGGACCAAAGATATGCTTATTGTAAATGAGAAAAGCAAGGCACACATTGTGTTTATAGTATTCTTCCAGTTATATAATATTTAAATGAGAATAATTTAAATTGAACATATATAGACTTTTTCTGAAGAATACTTTAAAAATTGTTAGCTATGGTTGCCTCTAGGAGGATCTTGAGAATCTTTGGTAGAAAGGAGACAATTTCCAACCTGTATACTGATTTATATTATGAATATTTTACCATGTGCATGCATTACTTTTCTAACAAAATTAAGTCTATTGAATTTTAAAATTCTTTTAGAATTTCAACCCCAGATTGTGGGAAGAATGGCAATATCTTTAATAGAAACAGGCAAGTCAAAGGAAAAGGAGACTGGGTGCAGTGGCTCTCACCTGTAATCCCAGCACTTTCAAGAGGCCAAGGCTGGAGGATTACTTGAGCCTGGGAGTTCAAGACCAGACTGGGCAACATAGGGAGACCCTGTCACTACAAAATAAAATAATTAGCCAGATGTGATGGGATGCACCTATAGTCCCAGCTATTCAGGAGGCTGAGGCAGGAGGATTGCTTAAGCCCAGGAGTTCCAAGCTGCAGTGAGCCATGATTGTACCACTGCACTCTAGCTTGGGCAACAGAGCAAGACCCTATCTTAGGAAAAAAAGCTGGGTGGAAGGAGGCAGATCTTGTTTGGGAGATTATTTAAAATGGCACATGGTAGGTCCAGCTTTAGAAAGCTCACCCACCTACACTATAGTCTCAGGGAAATTTACTGCTCTGTCTATTCTCCGTCACAGCTAAGTGTTTGGGCACTTGAGAAGTTAATCAGTCCATAGAGACTGGCCAGCAACCTATGTCCTGGTATAAGAAGATGGTCTGGGCCAATCAGATCTCACTCTTAGGAATCTGAATTTGGAAACCTAGTGTCAGTCATTATGCAGCAAGGGCAGAAGACGAATGTATGCCATGGAGTAGAATTAGTGATCTGAAGCTTTGAGAGAGAGTAGAAAGTATAAAGAATCTGATTAAGACAAGAACATTGGGACGCACTTAGTGGCTGACACCTGTAAGCCCAACACTTCCGGAGGCCGAGGCAGGCGGATCACTTGAGGCCGGGAGTTCGAGACCAGCCTGGCCAACATGGCGAAACCCCATATCTGTAAAATTAAAAAAAGAAAAATTAAAGGAAAGAAAAGAACATTAAGCAGACATGCAGCAATATGTCAGTATGTCACAACATAACCCATATGGCCATGGGGGAGTTGGGGAGAATCTCCAGAGTAATCCGACTTCCGATAAACTTTCAGGAGAAGTTCAGTTGACATTTATTCCATAAGTAAATTTTGCTTTTCTTGAAACACAATAGGGCCGTAATAAAGAGCATGAGTTCTGAGGTCAGAGAAATGAAGGTTAAAAACCTGTTGCATTTCTTGTTCAGGGTAAGTCGCTTAACCTGTCTAAGCATCAGTTTCCTCTTCTAGGAAAGCCACTTGGTGCTGGCTTAATGAGATAATGTTTCCGCAGTGGTGTACTATATACTTACTCATAGAAAACACAAAATAGGCCAGGCGCGATGGCTCACACTTGCAATCCCAGCACTGTGGGAGGCTAAGACAGGAGAATTGCTTGAGCCCAGGAGTTTGAGAACAACCTGGGCAACACAGTGAGACCCAATCTCTACAAAAAAAATTTAAAAATTACCCAGGCATGGTGGTGCATACCTGTAGTCCCAGCTACTCAGGAGGCTGAGGTGGGAGGATTGCTTGAACCTGGGAGGTTGAGGCTGCAGTGAGCTCTGATGCCACTGCATTCCACCCTGGGCAACAAAGCAAGACTGTCTCAAAAAGAAAAGAAAAACAAAACTCAAAATAAGAACTGGTTAAAGACAGTTAATGATTTCTGGGTTTTGTGCTTTTTTACCTCCTACCTCATCTCTTTAGGCCCTTTTCCTACTCACCAGCTACATCACTCTGGGTAAATACAGGAGGAATGAGAAGAAAGCTAAATTTCATTTTTTTAAAAAAATCTCTCTTCTTACTACTTTTGTGAAGGTCTGAGTGGGAAGGAATTTAAAACTAATAATCCAAAAGAGGTTTCAGGATGATCTACTTGTCTAATGTTCATAGTACCTTTTTTTCCCCTTAGCTCAGGTAAAATTAATGCTTTAAATGTGTGGAAATTTTAATTTTTGGGGTGTTTTCACATCTATACTCATAAAAGCTACCTTTGTTCTGGCTTTCACAGCATTTTATAGCTAAATGAAGCACAGTGAGTGAACATGATTAGCTCACTTGTGGAAAACAAATGTCAGACACATAGCCAAAGCTTACAGGTCCTGAGTTTCCTGATTGTTGCATAAACCCCTGAGTCACAATGATTCTATACCTGGTGTGATTTAAGTGAAACTGCAGGTGAAGGTTGAAACCATTCCTGAGAGTCTCCCACAGTGGCACTTCTAATATTAACCTGTCATTTCATTCTACATTCTTCAGTCCTCTCCATACTCTGAAACTGTATTTAAGATGGACTTTTGGGTGGGAGGTTATGAAAGAGTGAATGAGAAGCTAGGGAAATTCTTGTTTATCCTGGTATCCTTTTTATTCCTTCTTCCTAGCCATAGTCCCAGCAAATGTTGACCATTTTTTAATCTAAGTTTTTTGTTGAAATGTGTCATCTAATAAATAGGAAACTGGCAGTAAGGGAGCATAACTTTTTAGTTTCCTACGTTAACATAAAATTTTCAGAAGAAAGACACATAAAAATGGAGAGAAGTTTGGAAGGGATGAAATTTCTCTAATATTTAATATATATTTCAAAGCTTAATATTTCAGAGCTTTTTCATATATCACATCCTGTTTATCCTTATGATTCTACCCTTAAGTGGGTAGGTCAGGTATTATTGTATTCTTCTTTTTTTGTTTGAGAAGGAGTCTGTCTTTGTCCCCAGGCTGGAGTGCAGTGATACAATCTTGGCTTACTGCAACCTCCACCTCTGGGGTTCAAGTGATTCTCCAGCCTCAGCCTCCTGAGTAGCTGGGATTACAGGTGTGCACCGCCACGCCTGGCTAATTTTTTTTTTTTTTTTTTTGTAGAGATGGGGTTTCAGCATGTTGGCCAGGCTGGTCTCTAACTCCTGACCTTAGGTGATCCACCCACCTCAGCCTCCCAAAGTGTTGGGATTACAGGCATGAGTCACTGCACCCGACCCTATATTCTTTATGCATTAGAAAACTAGTAAGGATAATAATGCATAACTTTAAAAAATTAAATTATTTGCCCAAGATCACATAGATGGCAGAACTAGAACTAAAACCCAGGTAATTCTCCACTCAATGAAAACTTAAGAGTGTTACACAACAAAGGCTACATACAGTAATAATTAATGCTAACTGCAAGAGAATACAGTCATTAAATCCACCCTGTTCTCTAACCTTTCTATCTCATACTTCTTGTGCTGTTTCATTTAACATTCAAAGAAAAATTAAAATTTTATAAATAACTTCAAAGTCAAATACTATCTGACCATCTAATTAGTGGTTTTTCAACATGATGACATTTGGTTTCTGTATTCAGGAATGGATCATTAACAAGGCTTATGAAATATAATTGTGCCATATAAAATTCATTCACTTTATTGATTGGGGTGAAGCCAAACTGCCAGCAAAACAAAACAAGCAAAAATCCCTTTTCTTCAGTGACCGCTAATATTTTAGATTAAAAAAATGTGCTTCCACTTATTTGAGGTATCTAAAGTAGTTAAATTCATAGAAACAAAATAGAATGGCAGTTACCAGGCGTTGGGGGCAGAAGGGAAAAGGGGAGTTTAATGGGTATAGATTTTCAGATTTGCAAGATAAAAACGTTCTGGAGATCTGTTCACAACAATCTGAATACAGGTATACTTAACACTAGTAAACTATACACGTAAAAATGGTTAAGATGGCAAATCTAAGTGTTTTTCACCACAATATAAATAAATAAAATATATAGTTTGAGATGATAAAAAAAATGGTTAGTGGTGATAGTTGCACAACAATGTGAATGTACTTAATGTTACTGAGCTATACACTTAAAAATGGTTAAAATGATAAATTTTATGTTAGATACATTGTACTGCAGTTAAAAAATTGTATTTAAAGTTCCAATATGATTTTATATTTTTATCATATATACTATTCTGTGAAAATCTTGCACTTCATGTTTCTGTGTTGCCAGCTAGAAAGAAGAGATTTCTTTCAACTCTGTTACTTAGCCTATAGTCAAACAAATAATTGGTGTTGTTAGCAGCTATACAAGTCTAAACTAAAATCTATAGAGGGAAATTTCATTTCCAAGATTCACTACAATATTATGCAAAAATCTTCTAATGCGCATAGAATTCTACAAGGCACCTAATGTGCATATTATATTTCATCATTTGATGGTTACCTTACCGTGTCAGTGAATATCATATTTCAAGAGGCCCATTTTTTAGTCATATTCACGTTCATTCAGTAGTTGAAACTTTGTTTTTTTTTGTTTGTTTGTTTGTTTTTGTTTTTTTTTGAGACGGAGTCTCACTCTGTCACCCAGGCTGGAGCGCAGTGGCCTGCTCTCAGCTCACTGCAAGCTCCGCCTCCCGGGTTTACGCCATTCTCCTGCCTCAGCCTCCCAAGTAGCTGGGACTACAGGTGCCCGCCACCTCGCCTGGCTAGTTTTTTGTATTTTTTAGTAGAGACGGGGTTTCATCGTGTTAGCCAGGATGGTCTCGATCTCTTGACCTCGTGATCCGCCCATCTCGGCCTCCCAAAGTGCTGGGATTACAGGCTTGAGCCACCGGGCCCGGCCTAGTTTTTTTTTGTTTTAAGACAGGGTCTCTCACTCTGTCACCCAGGTTGAAATGCAGTGGCACAGTCATGGCTCACTGCAACCTTGACTTCTGGGACTCAACTGATCCACCTACCTCAGCCTCCCAAGTAGCCAAGACCAAAGGTGCACGCCACCACACCCAGCTAATTTTTGTATTTTTTGTAGAGAGTTTCACCATGTTGCCCAGGCTGGTTTCAAACTCCTGAGCTCAAGCAATCTGTCTGCCTTGGCCTCCCAAAGTGCTGGGATTACAGGCATGAGCCACTGCACCTGGCTCAGTAGTTGAAAATTTGTTAAAAGGTATTCACTGTTAATAGCTAGTTGTGATTAATCTCAGTTTTCAATTAGCAAAGCATTTTATGGTTTTAAAATTATTTTAAATATCCATTTAATATGCTCTACCAGTTGCTTTTTAAAAGTATACTTTTAAAATAGTTTATTTTAAACTTTAGGGTATATCCTTTTTTCTTTTCCCAAAGAAATTAACTATGTAGGCCGGGCGCAGTGGCTCACGCCAGTAATCCCAGCACTTTGGGAAGCTGAGACGGGCGGATCATGAGGTCAGGAGATCGAGACCATCCTGGCTAATACGGTGAAACCCCGTCTCTACTAAAAATACAAAAAAAAATTAGTCTGGCGTAGTGGTGGGCGCCTGTAGTCCCAGCTACTCGGGAGGCTGAGGCAGGAGAATGGTGTGAACCTGGGAGGCGGAGCTTGCAGTGAGCCGAGATCGGCCACTGCACTCCAGCCTGGGTGACGGAGCGAGACTCCATCTCAAAAAAAAAAAAAAAAGAAATTAGCTGTGTAATTTATCAAGGCAATCATTAACTGACCTTTCCTTGTCAATTTTTAAATAATTCAATTATTTCAAAATTCTGGTGAAATATTTACTTATATTTTTCTTCAGTAGTAAGTTGTCTCCTAGAGATTTTTCATTTCTTTTTCTAGCTGAATGTTTGGTATTTAATATTTCTTCAGTAGATTCCAATTTGCTCTCTTTCCATAGTTCTCACTGAGTGATCTTTCTGTTATGTGTTACATGAATACTATTTTTAAGTATATTCATAATATTTCACAAATCCAGTATCATGTGTCATACAGCTGAGTCTAAGCAATGGTTTTATTTTTAATGAGCAATTTGTGAGACATACTATTAATCATGCCATGCCTTTAACAGTTGAACTTTTTAATTGTGGGTTTGTGTGTGTGAGGGAGATATTTATGATTTCCACTAAAGCCCTCAAAGCTGCTCAGACAGCCCTTTTATCCATTTTTGGTCAGCTCCCATGGCTTTATCACTCTCTTCAAGCCCTACACCCTGCTTCTTCATTCTTAGAAAAAATAAGAGTTATCAAGTTTTAACTCATTTTCTCCTTTCCAAGTGAAATTGGAAAATCACAAATTTATCCCTATAACTTACTCGTTTCTCTCCACTATTAGGATTCTGTTGACCCTCTCTACCCTTTTATGTCTCTTCCTACTCTTGCTGTACAAATATGTCCTCTCCTTTATCGTCAGTCTTTTTCCCTTCAGTGACTCTCCTTATCCTACAAAATGCTGAGGACTCCCACAAACTGCTGCCCATCTCATGCAATCCACAACAGTCTGACTACTGGCACATTTCTCCTAAAGGACCTCCTACTTGCCAAATCTCATGACCTCTTAGTGTACATCCTTCTTAACCCTTGTGCAGCATTTGACCCTTTTCAGTGAATACCATTCCTCCTTGAAATTCTCGCTTTCCTTACTTTTTTTTAATTGAAGTGAAATTTATATAAGATGTAATTAACCATTTTAAAGTTAACAATTTAGTGCCATTTAGTACATTCACAATATTGTACAACTACCACATCTATCTAGTTCTAAGACATTTTCATGTCCCCAAAAGAAAGCGTTATTCCCAGTAAACAGTTACTCCCTACTCCCTCCGCCTAACATCCTGGCAATCACCAATCTGCATTCTGTCTATATGCATTTACCTTTTCTGTATATTTCATATAAATGGAATCATATATAATAGTATGTGACCTCTTGTGTCTGGCTTCTTTCACTTGCATAATGTTTTGTTTCAAATCTTAATATTTGCATATTTGCCTCAGATGTTCAGTAAGAAAACAGTATGGATAGAGTTGAGATGCCTATAGAGTTCTTCCCTTCTCTCCCCAGAAATAACCATTATCTTGTATTTAGAATTTTTATTGTTCCAGTGCATGTATAACCTTATGTTAAGTAGTATCTTGCCTTTAAAAAATTCTGGTAAAATCACATGACAAAATTTACTATCTTAACCATTTCTAAGTGTTCATTAGGGTTAAATATATTTGCATTGTTGTGCAACAGATCTCTGGAACCTTTTCATCTTGCAAAACTGAACATTTATACTCATTAAACAATGTTCTTCGATTTCCCTCTCCTTTTAGCTCCCAGTAACTACCATTCTACTTTGTTTCTATAAATATAACTATTTTAGATACCTCATATAGGTGGACTCACACTTATTTGTCTTTTTGTGACTAATTTCATTTAGTGTAATGTCTTGAAGTTTCATCCATGTTATAGCTTATGAAAGGATTTTCTGCCTTTTTAAAGCTGAATAATATTGCATTATATGTATATACTACATTTTGTTTATCCTTTCATCCATCAATGGACTTTTGGGCACTGTTCACTTTTGGGGAGTTGTGAATAGTGTTCCTATGATCATGGTTTTCTGTAGAGAACCAAACTGTTTTCTACAGAAGCTGCATTTTACATTCTCACCAGAAATTGTACAAGGGTTCTAATTTATTCTCATCCTTGCCAACACTTGTTATTTTCCTTTAAAAATTTTTTAGCCATCCTACTGGATGCGAAGTGGTACCTCATTATGATTTTGATATGCATTTTCCTAATGATTAATGATATTGAACATCTTTTGATGTGCTTCTTGGCTATTTGTATATCTTTGGAGGAATGTCTACACAGCCCTTTGCCTATTTCTGTCTTTCTTTGCTCCTGTAACACTTCATATATTTAACACAATATTTTAGCCCTTACATTGCCTTATAATGGTTTGTTTATATATCTAGGTTGTGAGCTCCTTAATGTAGAGATCTATCCTTGTAGCTAATAAATCTCTCCCAAGTTCATAGTAAAAGTCTGGTACATAGTAGTTACTCAAAAAAATACTAAATCTCAGACTTTGCATTTACTTTTTTTTTTTTTTTTTGAGACAGGGTCACACTCTGCCACCCAGGCTGGAGTGCAGTAATGCGATCTTGGCTCACTTCAGCCTCAACCTCCCAAACTCAGGCTATCCTCCAGTCTCAGCCTCCCAAGTAGTTGAGACTATAGGCACATGCCACCAAGCCCAGCTAATTTTTTGTGTATTTTTGTAGAGACAGGGTTTCATCATGTTGCCCAGGCTGGCCTCGAACTCCTAGACTCAAGCAATCCAACTGCCTCGGCCTCCCAAAGTGCTGGGATTATAAGTGTGAGCCACTGTGCCTGGCCACAATTTCTACATATATTTGTGGTGAACAAAATAACTAAAGTAAAATACACTAACTATAAAACAAAACAAAACAAAAAACTTTTAAAGAATGTGAAGACCAGGCATGGTGGCTCATGCCTGTAATTTCAGCACTTTGGGAGTCTGAGGTATGCGGATCGCTTGAGTCTAGGAGTTTGAGACCAGCCTGGGCAACATGGTGAAACCCCATCTCTACAAAAAATTAGCTGGGCTTGGTGGCATGCGCCCATAGCCCAGCTACTTGGGAGGCTGAGGTAGGAGGATCGCGTGAGCCTGGGGAGGTTGAGGCTGTGGTGAGCCTTGATCACGCCACTGCACACCAGCCTGGGCAACAGAGTGAGACCCTGTCTCAACAACAACAACAATAACAACAACAAAACAACACTTTTTATTGTGGAAAATATCAAATGTGTAAAAGTAAAGAGAATCGTAAAATTAACACCCTTTGATAATTATCGATACAGTGTCAGTCTGGTTTCATCTAAATCCTTTCCACTTTCTCCCAGCTGGATTATTTTAAAGCAAACCTCAGAAATCATTTTATTCATACATAAATACTTTAGACATTTTTAAAGGAAAGATTTGAAGCACGAAACATAGAACTTTAGTTCACCTGAGGTTAACTAACTGGAACCCTCAATTAACTATCCTCCAATTTTAAGAGAACAGGACAAATTGGAAGAGATTATCTGCCATCTCAGAGCTTAAAAATATTCAACGTAAAAGGTTCTAGTCTTAAAACAAATCCAACATAATTTTCTGAACGTCTACATTTTGAAAAACTCAAATGATGAACTGATATCATTACACTGAACTCAAGGTATTGCAAGAGCTAAATTATCACAGAAATAGCCAAGATAAAGTATTTCACCAGAACCTTCCTACGTTGCAGCCCTGCTTATTAAGTTTGAATTTTAGTGTGGAAAGTATATTTTTCCATGGTAACTTTTAATTTTAATTTTTATTTTATTTTATTTTTTGAGACGGAATTTCACTATTGTCACCCAAGCTGAAGTGCAGTGGCGCGATCTCAGCTCACTGCAACCTCCACCTCCAGGGTTAAAGTGATTCTCCTGCCTCAGCCTCCCAAGTAGCTGGGATTACAAGCACTCACCACCATGCTTGGCTAATTCTTGTATTTTCAGTAGAGATGGGGTTTCACCATGTTGGCCAGGCTGGTCTTGAACTCCTGACCTCAGGTGATCCACCCACCTTGGCCTCCCAAAGTGCTCGGATTACAGGCGTGAGCCACCACGCCCAGCCTATGGTAATTTTTTTTTCTTTTTTCTTTTTTTTTTTTTTTGAGACGGAGTCTTGCTCTGTCGCCCAGGCTGGAGTGCAGTGGCTGGATCTCAGCTCACTGTAACCTCCGCCTCCCGGGTTCAGCCATTCTCCTGCCTCAGCCTCCCGAGTAGCTGGGACCACAGGCGCCGGCCACCTCGCCCGGCTAATTTTTTTGTATTTTTAGTAGAGACGGGGTTTCACCGTGTTAGTCAGGATGGTCTCGATCTCCTGACCTCGTGATCCGCCCGTCTCGGCCTCCCAAAGTGCTGGGATTACAGGCTTGAGCCACCGCGCCTGGCCTGGTAATATTTTTCAAAAGGATATTTTTGTTGAATCTCATTTTGCTGGAAAATAATGCTTCATTATATTTAGATGTAAAATGACACAGCTAGAATCCCAAAGTGTTTTTTTAATTTCATTGAATAATGAAGTAGTGTTATGTGAGGATTGTTGAGAATTTTGAAAATTACTGCTATTTACTTCTTGTAATCTAATAAACATTTTTTGAACTCTTTCTGTTTCCAACATGTCTTTTGGGACTTGAAACCTCTGAAGTTCTTTTCTGATATGTCTCATGATGACTACTGCAACTGCCTTTGTCCAAGCCAATATCATCTCTCACCTGCCTTTCATGATAGCCTTCTGATTGGTCTCTGCATCAGCCCTTGCCTGCCTCTGCCTTAAAGGGCTAAAGCACTCCTTTTAAGCTCAGAACCCTCCAGTTGGCTTCCCATCTCACTAAGAGATGGCATGCAATATTCTCAGTAGAAGTGGTATTGCTAGGGTATGTTTTGGAAATTTGTGGAAGTATTTTTGGTTGTACCATAATTAAGTGGTAGCATTGAGTATGTGGGGGTCTGGGCTGCTAGACCATTATACATATTCCCTCACTGTGAAGAATTGTCCCTCATCCTCCTGTATGAGTTTTTTAAAAATCCATTTTTGGCCAGGCGTGGTGGCTCATGCCTGTAATCCCAGTACTTTGGGAGGCCAAGGCGGGCGGATCACCTGAGGTCAAGAGTTCGAGACAAGCCTGGCCAACATGGCGAAACCTCGCCCCTACTAAAAATACAAAAAAAAAATTAAACGGGCATGGTGGCACGTGCCTGTAGTCCCAGCTACTCGGGGAGGCTGAGGCAGGAGAATCACTTAAACCCGAGAGGTGGAGGTTGCAGCGAGTCGAGATTGCACCATTGCATTCCAACCTGGGCAACAAGAGTGAAACTGTCTCAAAAAAAAAAAAAAAAAAATCCATTTTTGAGGTATGCTTTATATACAGCAAAATGTACCCATTTTAAGTGTACAATTTGATGTCTGACACATTTATATATCGGTGTAACCACCACAATAATCGAGGCATAAAACATTCCCATCACCACAAAAAGTTCTCTCATGTGCCTTCTGCATGGCTTTTGAATAGCCCTTTGGATATTCTTGAAGGTGAAAAATCTGTTTATAAATATCAGAGCCTAGAAACTAATTCCATATATATAAAAACAAAAAATATTTTTAGCATAGTTTTAATGTACACTTGATTTTCCAGAAATGTTACTGTGATGTAAGTTGAGGGAAAATGGTCCTTTGTTCAGAATTTTATCAGAGGTTTGCTATTCTGGAAAAACATGTCAGAGACAGCATCAGCTTCACTATTCATGGCATTCAAGACAAGAAGTTAACATTCCTCTATCAGTCTGCATTTGTAGCTAGCACATTTATGTGATTCTACATAAAGGTGTAAACACCTATTTCATTATATCTTTTATGGTGTTCATGTCTGCACATTTGCATATTAAAATATATATTATTATAAGTTGCTTTCATGCATTTCTCATTTATATTACAGGTTTGGCATTATATTAGTTATTTTGAAGTTAGTTTTGTACATAGTTATAATATCCATAAATTTAATTTTAGCATATGAAAGGAAAAGTATAAAATATTTATTATATAAAAGGAGCACTGAATCTGTTAGACTAGAGAAACACTGCCCTACATGTTCTGACCCAGCCCCTTTCTTTCCCTAGATTTCCTCTGTAATTGAATCTACTGTTTGCTATTCTGCTCTCCACTCCCTTGCTCTGCCCACTAACCACTGGCTTGCCTGCTTTTCCATGCATATGCTCACCCCGGACCTCTGTCTGCATTTGCTGTTTGTTTTCTCTGTGGAATGCTCTTCCATTAGGTATCCACATGCTCATTTCCTCCCCTCCTTTGGCTTTTTGCTTAAATGCCACCTGCTCAGTGAGGCTTTACCTTATCACCCAATTTAAAATTGTACCTCTGTCCCCCAGTACTCCTCATATCTCTTCCCTGTCTTATTTTTCTTAGGGGACTCACTGATCCCTGGACAACTACTTATTTTTTGGTTGCCTGCTGACCTGCCCTTTACCTCACCCCTACAGAAACACTAAAATTTAAACTTTATGGGCAGGGCCGCCACATATGGGTTGGTACTGGTGAAAAAAAAATTGTCTAATTCCTCAGCAAAATGACATTTGTTTTGACATGCTACATAATCGGCCCTGGGCTCCCTTTCATGTTTTCCAGCCTGCTATATTGTACTGACTTCCCTCATCCCTTCAGTCTGTTTAGAAAGGCAGCAGCATCCCCAGAGTTTAAAACAGTACATATTAGGTTCTCTCTCTCTATATATATATATATTTTTTTCTCTTTCTCTCTCTCTCTATATATTTTTTCTCTTTCTCTCTCTCTCTTTCTATATATATATATATTTTTTTTTCTTTTTTCTTTTTTCTTTTTTTTACGAAGAAGTCTCGTTCTGTCGCCCAGGCTGGAGTGCAATGGCACGATCTTGGCTCACTGCAACTTCTGCTTCCCAGGTTAGCGATTCTCCTGCTTCAGCCTCTTGATTAGCTAGGATTACAGGCACCTGCTACCATGCCCTGCTAAGTTTTGTATTTTTACTAGAGACGGGGTTTCAGCATGTTGGCCAGGCTGGTCTCAAACTCCTGACCTCAGGCAGTTCACCCGCCTCAGCCTCCCAAAGTGCTGGGATTACAGGCATGAGCCATTGTACCTGGCCAATTTCTGTTGTATTCTTTTCTTCATTAAGAGAATTGATAGCTCTAACCCAGTGTTATTTATAAGCCATACCCATAAGTCACACTGATATGTCTCCTACAAATGGTATAATAGCCTAAATTATAACATTATTTATCAATCATATTACCCCCAGGTATTAGGGGCAATATATAATATCTTTCTTAAGAATAAAACTGGGGAAACATTGTTAATACAAATATATGTCACTGATTTGAACTCCTACCGTTTCAAAAATTGAGTTAATTTGCTTGAACTGAGCTAAAATATTTACCCTTGTGTAATCCCTGAGTAAAAGCAGATCAGTGATATAGTATAAACATGATTACAGAAAAATGATCAACCTACTTAAGACAACAAATGACTTGCAAGTAATCATTTGAAGTAATCCTTAATTCATTCAGGCAATATTTATTAAGCAGCTTTATGCACTAAACATGGATCTAGAAATATAAGGATATATAAGGGATAGCCACTGCTTTTAAGGAATTTGCATTCTAATAGGAATACAAACAAGTAACAAGTAGATACAATAATATGTTATAGTCGCCAGGATAGCAGTCTTACAGGGGACGAGGGTGGTGGGGGAATGGATGTGGGAGTGTAATGGTCATTTTACCTATGGGATTGGGAATGAGGTAGAAAAGTCTTTAAAGAGAAAGTACCACTTGAACCGAATATCTGAAGTTAAGATGGTGGTTGTGTGGGCCAAGTGGGTGGTAGGTAGCATTAAGATATTTTTTTAAGGCATATAGAGCAACATGATTCGGAGGTTTGAAATAATCCACCTGGTTAGCAGGATTGTTTGGCAGGGGTAAAGTATAGACTACCTACTGTGGGAGTGAAGTGAGATAAGGCTGGAGTGGTGGGCAGGGGTCAGGGCATGGATGGCCTGGTACCATGTACTAGAGGAATTTGAACTTTATCGTGTAGGTAGTAAAGAACCAGTGAAGGCCTTCAGGCAGGATAATAACATCACTTCATTTTACTGGTTTATCAGCAACGGATTAGTGATGGAGCTAGAGGTAGACTGTTACATACTGCATATAAGCAAAGTCAAGATCCTGAACTAAGAATGTTGCAATCAAGATGAAGAGGAGGAAGACAGATTAGAGAAGTGCTAGAATCTGTAGGGCTTCCTAACCAATTGTAGAGGGAGGTATGGTGAGAGGTATGAGTAAGGAGAGAAGTCACATTCTCAGATATATTCAAGAGCCAGGCAAACGTATACAAATGAATGAAAGGAGCTTCAGCATCCTTTGTGGTCACTATGAAGACTACATGAACCAGGAGCTCATCTGCTACTCATCTCTAGCCAGTTGTTCCATGCAGGCAGGGTGTAGTGTAGTGTTGCCTCATCATCTTCTGTTTTTTAAAGAGAAGCCTAAATCTGTATTCTTCTGTGAAATCTTCCAAATCTTAAATGTTGGCCTGAAGTTTTTTAAAGCACTTCCTGGACCAAATAAAAACAAGTTTAGTCAATAAGCAGACATTGCAGCCTCTGTTCTGGGTGATTCCTGGTTTCTACCTTAAATGATTAGAAGCATGGTGCCTGCTAAGAGAGTAGATCTCTCCATATATTTATGTGGATATGTTAATTAGCTTGATTGTGGAAATCATTTCACAATGTATACATACATCAAAACATCACATTGTACACTTTGAATATATACAATTTTTGTCAATTATATCTCTATAAAGCTGGGGGGAAAACAAAGCAGATAAAACCATCAGGTTAAAAAATAAGAAGTATTGTGCTATTCAATAAGATATGAATTAGAGGAGGAGAAACAGGTCAAGAGGTGGCGTGGAGAACCTGAAGGAGCATTCAGGGTTTGAGGTAACTTAATTAACGGGAAGCTACAAATGCAGGTCTGGAACACAAGAAAAGTATGGACTGGAAAATAAAGATCTGGGAGTTTCAGTAAATAGATAGTAGATGGAACTGCTGGGAGTGAGTTTTGCCCATGGAAAACAATATAGAATGGGATCAAAAGAGAATAAGGAACAGAATCTTAGGGAACACAATCATGTAAGAGGCAGGCAGAGAAAGAGAAGCTAGCAAAAGACAATAAGAAGTTGTCAGACAAGTAGGGAAAGAACTAGAGATAGGTCTTGTAAGTCCAGGGAAATAAATATATTTTAAGTGTCAGATACCTTAGAGAAGTCAAGTAAGAATACAATAAAAGAGGGGGAGGCATGGAGGTGTGTCTGTATGAGACAGAAAGAGAGAGAGATTATGAGATTATAGTTGATGCACAAGGCTTAAGTGTTGACTAGTTGCTGAACATGATAGGGACAAAAGGCAGAGTTGCTTTATGTTAGAGAATACAATGCCAACTGAGATGCCCTTGGTTCTGTTTTATTTGTCTGTTTTTCGCAAAGTTTAGCTTTTGCTCCGCTCTCTCAAGTAGAATGTTACTGACAAGTGTTTCTAGTGTTTATGAAGAAAACAATCCCAGGCAGTTGTAGGGAGAATTAGCTAGCTTCCTATATGGCGAGCTCCTGATAGAATCATAGATATTTGAAGTAGCAAGAAGGTCTTGAATTTGTATAAGGCATTGGATCTCAATCTTGGTTACATATTAGAATCACCCATGGGGCTTAAAAAAATACTGATGCCCAGGCCCTGCTCCAAATTAGTTAAATCGGAAGCTCCATGGCCCTGCTCCAAATCAATTAAATCAGAAGCTATTCTCAGTTGATTCTACTATATTTGCAAGATTGAGAATTACTGACCTAGTGGAACTGGAGTCACCCTGAACCACTTGGGAAAAATGATGCAAAAATACAGTTACTCCTTCATTTATTAAAATAATGATAATTGCTACCATTATTCATAAACTGAAATGTGCAATAAACAATACATTACTTTCTCTAATTGTTTAGATTCTGTTTTGTGCCTATAATCCCACCAGACTGACAAAAAAAGAGCAATCCTTTATGCCTTCTCTCCTCCTCTAGTTATTCTAGGTTCTGGTCCCTTACACATGGCCAAGTTGTCAGGTATTATTATGGCATCTTGTTCAGCTAATTAAGCAGTACAACTGAGACAATTGCCACCCCATTTGTCATGTGTGGTGTCTTCCAAGATAGCCCCCAATGATTCTTACCTCCTGATATTCACGCCCTTGTGTTGTCTCCTGCCATGTCATACCAATGTTGGTCTTTGTGATAAAATTCAGGGAAGTGGCTGGGCGTGGTGGCTCAAGCCTGTAATCCCAGCACTTTGTGAGGCCGAGACGGGCGGATCACGAGGTCAGGAGATCGAGACCATCCTGGCTAACAGGTGAAATCCCGTCTCTACTAAAAAATACAAAAAACTAGCCGGGCGAGGTGGTGGGCGCCTGTAGTCCCAGCTACTCAGGAGGCTGAGGCAGGAGAATGGCCTAAACCCGGGAGGCGGAGCTTGCAGTGAGCTGAGATCCGGCCACTGCACTCCGGCCTGGGCGACAGAGGGAGACTCCGTCTCAAAAAAAAAAAAAAAATTCAGGGAAGTGATGGTGTGTGACTTGTGACACTAGATCCGAAAAGACATGGTGATGGCTGACTTGTTCTCTTGGATATCTCTCAGTGGGTGAACCTAGCTACCTTTCATGAGGATACTCAAGGATTCCTATGAGAAAATGAAGCCTCTTACCAAGAGCCGGCACCAACTTGCCAGCCACGTGAATGCGCCATCTTAGAAGTGGGTTCCCGAGCCCCAGTCAAGCCTTCATATGACTGCAGCCGGGGCTGATATTTTGACTACAACCTCATGAGAGACTCTGAGCCAGAACAACCTAGCTAAGAAGCTCCTGAATTCCCTACCCACAGAAAGTATGTGAGATGTTTGTTGTTTTAACTAAGTTTCCAAGTGATAATTTGTTATACAGAATATATAACTAATAAAGCATGGCTCCATTAGGTCTAAACATTGTCTTTTGCTTACATAGTACCCCAGAAGAACAGGAATCCTGCTGTTTCATGAGGCACTTGAGTATGGAAATTCTTGTGAGGTTGCTTCTGTCCCTGTTTGCTCCAACATACCATGTAGCTATTCCTTCACTGGGCTTGCACCTTTCCACCAGTCTCTGCTCAGGAAGCAAAGCCTAACTTTCCTCTTTTCCTAGAAATACGGACCTATTTGTCGACCTCCTGTTCTTCATCTTTAGCCTGTGGATATTTTGTTTTTGTCTTGGGGAAATTCTCCTCATTTTTGGCCATGATGCTTTGTACTTGAATCTTCTCAACCTCTCCAGGACTTTCAGAAATAAAAGGCAGAAAACTTACAAGCCTGTCTTCTTTCTACCATATTGTAATGTCTCCCCTGAGACAGTGAACAAATGGCTAGCTCTTTGAATTTTGTGAGACGTAGAAAGAAAGGGGAAAATGAAGGGAGAAAAAAATGTGAATATCTCAAAATACTATCCTACCAGAATTATCAATATGTGTTGACTGCTTACTGTGTGCCAGATACTATACCAAATGCTTTACATATTTTCTCTTATTTAATCCTTATAATAACCTGTGAAGTAAGTACTATTATCATGCTTATTTTATAAACAAGATGATCAGATTTAGAGAGATTAAGTAACGTGCCTGAAATTTCACTGTTTTTAGATGGTAATGCTGAAATTCTACTGGGAATCTCTGACTCCCAGCTCCAACTTTTGACCATTAGCATGCAAGTTCTTTCCATGTGGCTGGGGAGGGAAGAAGGTTGGTCTAAGGGTGCTTTCCTTTGGCTTCATTTGTTCACATAAATGAGTACGCCAATCGTACCTAAGACTTGTCTGTCATTAATACATTTCTGACAGTGGCTTCCACTTGGCAACACTTTGTTGGCGGGTGGACCTACTCCATATACTTGAAATGTTGAGAACTGCACTTCTTCTAAAATACTGTTTGGATCAATCATTTCATTTAGTTAAGCAGGCCATCTGTCTATCCAGCACGTTTTCCAAGTGCCTGTGCGTAGGTACTATGTAAAATGCTGGGGACACCAAGATGAATGCAACACTCACCATGAGCTATGCATGTGGTGTTTAGATGAAACAGACATAAAAGCTAATTACAGCAGTGACATAAGTTGTATATCTAAACAGCATATGAATATGTGTTCTGGAATGCAGAAGACAAATACTAATCTCAGCTTAGGTATATCAAAGAAAACTTCTCAGAAGTAAGAAGCCTTCAAGGATGAGTAGAAATTCACCAGTAGGACATTCTGGACAGACGAAGTGGCATGGGCAAAAATGCTTGGCAATTTCGGAGAGCAGCACACAGTTGAGAATAATTGGAGGGGATGAAGTATGTTTATAGGAGCCAGATAATGAAGATACTTGTTCTACCATGCTAACAAGTTAAAATAACTGAAACTGTCACCCCACAGGAGGAATCTTGCCCACAAATATTTTTTGTTTGGTGTCGGTTTTTTTTCTTGAATTTGAATGTCTTTAAAAAGACATACATTCTCTAGTCTTCTGTCTCCTCAGGCTCACCCCTCCATATTTAGATTACCTAGCTATCCCTGCAGACATTTGAGCTTACTCCCGCTGCTGCAGCAATGGGAAGTCACGGAAGACCATCTTAAGGCAGAGATAACACGAATGTATTTGCTCTTTCAGAGACCATTCTGGCTTACTGTGGAGGATAAATGGTGAGGCCAATTGGGAAGGGATGATACAAGATATAGAAATGTCTTAGCTCGGGCTGCTATAACAAAATACCATAGACTGGGTGGCTTAAACACAGATATTTATTTCTCATTATTCTGGAGGCTGGAAAGTCCAAGATCAAGGTACAAGAAGATTCAATTCTTGGTGAGGACTTTCTTCCTGGCTTGTAGATGGCCACCTTCTTACTGTATCCTTAACGAGAGAGACGGAGCTCTGGTTTCCCTTCCTCTTCCTATAAGGGCACTAATCCTATCATGGGGCCTCCACCCTCATGACTTCATCTAAACCTAATTTCTTGCGAAAGGCCCCACCTCCTAATACCATCACAATGGGGGTTGGAGCTTCAGCATATGAATTTTGAGGGGAATACATTCAATCCATAATAAGCGACTTACTGGGTGAAGAGGCTGAGAGGGAGGACTCATGATTCTCAGTTTCCTACTGAATGAATGGTGGTTCCATTAACCCCAAATAGAGAGCACAGGAGGTTTTATTCTATACATTGACATGAAGTTGCAAAATTTCTTAGGAAGGATTGTGGATCAATTGCTGAAGTCCACTTAATGTCTCTTGGAAGTACCTGGATGAAGTTCACCAGGAGACTTTTCAAAAGTGTCTTAAATGTTCCTATAAATATTGTGACATATTTATGTCATAAATCAGGATACATGGTAGGACATGTTGGGCATTAATAACAGACATAATATTTAAAATGGGAACTGTTATGAAAAATCAGGAGTGTATGGTCACCGGATATAAAAATTACTTTGTTGTCTCATCTAGGCTCTCTTTTATCAAAGGTCTCTCTGAATAAAAATACTATCATTAGAATGTACATGTTTAAATAAACACGTCTCAGGTACAGCTAATCAATCTATGGGTATTTCCTCATTTTCATCTTCAATAATAATTTCAAACTCCCTACCATACTTTTCTACAGAGCTATTAATAGGAAGCCTCCATCAGCTGACTTGAGTTTCCTCTCATTTTCCCAGTTGACATTCACTGGAGGTATGAATGGGAAATATAATGTCTAAAAGACATACGTAGTCTTCAAATTGAATACTCAGGCATTGAATAATCTTAACTTCCCGAAAATCAGCTCTGCAATCTGTAAAGTATCTAGCACACTCAAAACGTAGAGTACATATAGGAAGGAAAACCTATATGTACATGGTTTGTACATACAGGTTGGCAATGTCTTCCTGTTATTCCATACATATTAGTGTGTTCTATTTTTTACAATGCTTGCTAAACTGGTTTTATGCTTCAAATAATTGTCAAAAAGTTTCACAAAACTTTGAAAACACGATTAACCTAACAATATTGAGTGGGATACTATGGAGAATGCAAAGATGTATAAGACATGATTTCCTTCAGGCATTTAATACTGAATAGAGGAAATAAGGCACATTCATGAAAAAGATAATAACATAAGCTACTATGTGATGTCAAACAATAGTTCTTTTTTTCATATCTATGAATTCATTAGAGACAAGAAAAAAATTTCACAAAAAAATGGGCATTTTCTATATAACGAAAGAAGCTTTACCTCTAAAATACAAGCACAGAAAGCAATAAATATAAGTAAATGAAATATTCCAAGACTTACAATGTAAGAGTAAATTTTTTTTCTTCAAACTTTTCTTTCAGATGCAGGGGGTACACATGCAGGTTTGTTACATGGGTAAATTGTGTGTCACTGGGGTTTAGGGTACAAATGATTTCATAACCCACGTGGTGAGCATAGTACCTGATAGTTTTTCACTTCTCACCCTCCTCCCATCCTTCACCCTCAAGTAAAACCCAGTGCCTTGTTTTTCCCCTCTTTGTGGCCATGTGTACTCATTGTTAACTCCCACTTAAAAGTTAGAACATTTGGGGTTGGTTTTCTGTTCCTGCATTTATTTGTTTAGGACAATGGCCTCCAATTGCATCCATGCGGCAAAGAACATGATTTCATTTTTTTTATGGCTCCGTAGTATTCCTTGGTGTATATGTACCACATTTTTTAAATCCAGTCCACTGTTGATGGACATAGGTTGATTCCATGTCTTTGCTATTGTGAAAATTGCTGCAAAGTATATGTGAGTGTCTTTTTTGTTTGTTTGTTTTTTGAGATAGGGAATGTGTCTTTATGGTAGAATAATTTATATTCCTTTGGGTATATACCCAGTAATGAGATTGCTGGTTTGAATGGTGGTTCTGTTTTAAGTTCTTTGAGAAATCTCCAAACTATTTTCCACAGTGGCAGAACTAATTTACATTCCCACTAGCAGTGTATAAGCATTCTCTTTTCTTAACAACCTCACCAACATGTTATTTTTTTACTTTTTAAAAATAGCCATTTTGACTGGTGCGAGATGATATCTCACCATGGTTTTGATTTTGATTTGCATTTCTCTATTAACTAGTGATACTGAGTGTTTTTCATATGCTTGTTGGCCACATGTGTGTATTCTTTTGAGAAGTCTCTGTTCATGTCCTTTGATCATTTTTTAAAGGTTTTTTTTTTTTTTTTTTTTTTTTGGTCCACAAAGCCTAGAATGTTTATTTACTATCTTGCTTTTTACAGAAAACGTTTTCCAACTCTTGGTCTGCACAATGCTGCTACTTTTGCAGAATCTATAATAAGTCAGGTTTTCTTTTCTTTTTTTTTTTATTATACTTTAAGTTCTAGGGTACATGTGCATAACATGCAGGTTTGTTACATACGTATATCTGTGCCATGTTGGTGTGCTGCACCCATCAACAGGTTTTTTTTTTTTTTTTTTTTGAAACGGAGTCTAGCTCTGTCTCCCAGGCTGGAGTGCAGTGGCGCAATCTCGGCTAATTGCAAGCTCCGCCTCCCAGGTTCACGCCTTTCTGCCTCAGCCTCCCGAGTAACTGCGACTATAGGAGCCTGCCACCACGCCCGGATAATTTTTTGTATTTTTAGTAGAGTCCGGGTTTCACCATGTTAGCCAGGGGTCTCAATCTCCTGACCTCGTGATTCGCCCGCCTCCGCCTCCCAAAGTGCTAGGATTACAGCCCTGAGCCACTGCTCCTGGCTGGGGTTGTTTGGTTTTTGCTTGTTGATTTAAGTTCCTTGTAGATTCTGGATATCAGGCCTTTGTTGGATGCATAGTTTGTAAATATTTTCTACCATTTTGTAGGTTGTCTGTTCACACTGGCAAATAGTTCTAATGATAAGTATATACTTATACACATAGTATGACAAACAGTACCAATGATAAGGAAGTAATATTTTTTCCATCAATGGGGTCAAAACGGCATTTGTTAATAAAATGGACTAAGAGTATTTACAGTATTTTTGCTCCTTTTTTTTTTTTTTTTTTTTTGATACAGGGTCTCACTGTGTGGCAGGAAGCCTGGAATTCAGTGGCCTGATCATGGCCTCACTGCAGTCTCAACCTCCTGGCTCAAGCCATTCTCCCCAATAGGTAGGACTGTAAGCATGCCCCACCACACCCTGCTAGCATTATAGCTTTTATAATAACTTGATTATTTTCTTATTCAAAAAGTAATACATGTATGTACTTGCAGAAAATTTAGAAAAAACAAATAAGCAAAAAAAAATAGTGAGGTTTAGTATCATAAAGTAAATATTTTGACTGATAATGGTAGGCCAAGTTATCTGAACCAATCTTCCTACTAAAAGTAATTAGAAATGCTGGAAAAAATATAAAGAAGTAGTTTAAAAACATTGAAGACCTGGGAAAACTGGAACTTAGAGAAGTTGGTGAGGACAGAAGCCATTTGCTAAAGGCATGTGCTGATCCCTAGTAAAATTTGAACTATCATTTTGATAGCCTTGTGGGACCAGGGACAGAGAAATCAAAGTGCCTGGCGAACAGAGCAGGCACTTTAATCGGCAATTTAGACTCACACAGTAAACTGAGATTCAAAAAAATACCCTTTTTGGGCAAAGTAAACCAGAGATAAACCACTGCTCAGTACACCAGTTAGGTTTACATCAAATGGATAATTTTGTGGAATCTCAGGCCTTGAACTTGAATTAAGATGATCTCCAATTGGCAGTAGCCTTAGGCCCTACCAGAGATAAACAGAAATCCTCTCTAGAGGAAGATACCTTTATCCTTGGCCTCAAATTATTACTTTAAATAATTTTTTTAGGGAGCGTTCATTCTGGTTTTTCTTTTGTTTTGCTTTGTTTTTAGATGGAGTCTTGCGCTGTCACCCAGACTAGAGTGCAGTGGTGTGATCCAGCTCACTGTAACCTCCAACTCCGGTGTTCAAGCAATTCTGCCTCAGCCTGCTGAGTAGCTGGCAGGTGCCACCACACCCGGCTAATTTTTTGTATTTTTAGTAGTGATGGGGTTTCACCATGTTAGCCAGGATGGTCTCGATCTTCTGACCTCGTGGTCTGCCCGCCTCAGTCCCCCAAAGTGCTGGGATTACAGGTGTGAGCCACTGTGCCCGGCAGGGGTTGGTTTTTTGTTTTTGGTTTTTTGTTTGAGATGGAGTCTTGCTTTTGTCGCCCAGGCTGGAGTGCAGTGGTGTGATCTCTGTTCACTGCAACCTCCGCCTCCTGGGTTCAAGTGATTCTCCTGCCTCAGCCTCCCGAGTAGCTGGGATTACAGGCACCCGCCACCATGCCTGGCTAATTTTTGTACTTTTAGTAGAGATGGGGTTTCACCATGTTGGCCAGGCTAGTCTCAAACTTCTGACCTCAGGTAGTTTGCCCCTCTTGGCCTTTTCATTCTGTTTTGTAGAATGGAGCCTAACCCCCACAAAATAAAAATAAAACAAATTTTCAAGTACAATGAGCAATGCACAAAGATATTGAGGCACGTAAGGAAATCTGGTCCTGTAAGCAAGATTCAAAGGAAATAGCAGATATTAGAAACAGATCCACAGACTATGAAACAACTATGTATGTCTGTAATTAAAAAAATAGACAATTTGAAAATATCTTCAGGTAACAGAAAACTATCAAGGGATATAGCAGATTTAAAACGGACATTTTGATCAAATTGAGTAAATTTAACTAGTTTGTTTTTTCTCATGTTTAAACTTATTAATTAAATTAATTTTTTTAGTCTTTTTAGTGTCATGTTTTAAAACCTAAATCAATGTACTAGGGCCAAAAGTGTTAATCTCAACAGCCATGGAGAATATAAGTGGCATTACTGTTATTATCATTACATATTAGAAAAGTCACAGTATCTCAGCAAATAGTCATCATCAAGTCATAGTATTTTAACTTACAATGATACAGATTTATGATGTCCTTCCATTTGTACAAAGGTAATTAGTTCTGACACTTAAGTCAGTTATCTGACAATCTATCCAGCTTAAAGATATGAAACCAACCTTAAACCAACTGAAAAAAGAACTTACCACTAGATCCTTGTATCAGTCAGGAATAGCTTCAGCTGTGAGTAAAAAAGCCGAAATAACAATGGCTTAGTCTAGAGCTGAGGTGGCCCAGGACTCTTGTAGCTTCCATTCCCAAGGTCACGTCATGTTTCAACTGGACTACTCCAGTCATCACAACCACATTCCAGTCTGTCTGAAGGAAAAAAAGAATAATCGGGGCAAAGGACCCATCAGCTGTCTTATAAAGAAGGTTTCCATGAACTGCCATACTTTGCTTACCTGTAAGAAAGAGAAAAGCATGGCCAGGCACGGTGGCTCACCATGCTCACCCCAGCACTTTGGGAGGCCAAGGTGAGCAGATCACTTGAACCCAGGAGTTCAAGGCCAGCCTGGGTAACATAGGGAAACCTTGTCTCTACAAAAAATACAAAAATTAGCTGGGTATAGTGGCACATACCTGTAGTCCCAGCTACTGGGGAGGCTGAAGTATGAGGATCACCTGAGCCCAGGAGGTCGAGGCTGCAGTGAGCTGTGAGTATGCCACTGCACTCCAGCCTGGGTGACAGAGCGAGACCCTGTCTCAAAAAACGAATGCGAAAAACAGCACCTGACATCTAAGAGCTGCCCGAGCAGTCACAATAAAACTTGGTGTTTTGCTATTAAATATATGCAACTGCAAAGAATACCAACATTTGACAAAGCCATTCTGTGATCATGATGGATCAATATAAACACAAAACTATACCATAATTATACCTGAATACAGACACAAACATGAACATTGTCCAAACTGCAAAGTGACCAAATATCTCCCTGTTTTGCCTAATATGGTTTGTTGCCAATTATAGCTCTAACTATGTTTCATTTCATATCAAATGTTTTAACATACCCAATCATAGAATTGCCTTTGCTTCCTGATGGCATCCAATCCAGAGTAAAGCTCTGGTTCCTTCAGCCCTTCCTAAAATCTAAAGCAAGGCAAATCTTATTTAAAGCCTTTCTAATACCCTCTTTACTGAGACACCCATACTTCCCCATGGTGTGTGTTCTCTCTTATAACAACAAGCAGTAAACCCACCTTATTCAACCACTAGCATAGTCCTGTGGTTTTTGGGTGGAGGGCATTGACACACATCTATCATTGGCAATAAATTGGTTATAGGGTCATACTCATTTGGAGGAGTTGCTGAGAAAAGCAGTCTTTTCCTTGGGTCATCATGTGCTCACTGAAAATTGGGGTTTCTATTGTCATACAAAGGAGGGAGTGTAAGAGTCAACTAACCATCTCTTCCTCAACTTCCAAACTAAAGAAAGCCAAGAGGCACCACCATCAGGCCAGGCGTGGTGGCTCACACTTGTAATCCCAGCACTTTGGGAGGCTGAAGTGGGTGGGTTGCCTGAGCCCAGGAATTTGAGAACAGCCTGGGCAACAAAATGAAACCCATCTCTACAAAAAAATAAAAAATAAAAAAATTAGCCAGGCATGGTGGCATATGCCTGTAGTCCTAGCTACTCAAGGAGGCTGAGGTGGGAAGACTGCTTAAGCCCAGAAGGCCGGGGCTGCAGTGAGCTGCAACACCAGTGCACTCCAGCTTGGGCAACACAACAAGACCCTGTCTCAAAAAAAAAGTTACCATCTAAAATAAATGTGTGCTAAGAAGCAAGAAGAGCAACAAGAGTGGAAAATGAATAAATTAGCCATGTAATTGACAGAGTCAAGAAGCCAAATTGTAGGTTCAATCTCTTTCAAAAAAGGGAAAGATGTCCCAAATGAGAAAAGCATAGACTCTACAAAGGAGGTCAGGCCAAGCACAAAACAGAAATTAGTTGGGCCAAAACTAAACACAAAGAATATGCTGCAGAATAAGACCTTTGTATGCTCCATCCCAACAGGAGAAAACAAACAAGGAAATGATTGTTGGTGTTAAGTGCTGTATAAATAAACACTGCTAATTCTGAGTTACCATTTAAGCAAAAATGGAGGGAGGGACTGGTTCTTTCTGGGAAATGGAAGAAATGTTGGTGCCAGTCTCACAGGGGAGATATTATCTTAGCTGTGCTTTGAAAAATTGGTAGGAATCTACTAACATAATATAGGTTGTAAAAAGAGAATAATAAATGAATGGATTATTCTACATTTGGTGTACAGAAAGGTTATCATTTTTGAAAAAGAATGCTGCCAATATGATGAGGTTTTTAAATTAATTAGAGTGAGGCCAGGAGCAGTGGCTCACACCTGTACTCCCAGCATTTTGGGAGGCCAAGACAGGTGGATTGTGTGAGTCCAGGAGTTTGAGACCAGCCTGGCCAATGTGGTGAAACCCCGTCTCTGTAAAAAAAAATTTTTTAAAATTAGCTGAGTGTGTGGTGCTTGCCTGTAGTCCCAGCTACCGGGGAGGCTGAGGTGGGAGAATCACCCAAGCCTGGGAGGCAGAGAATGCAGTGAGCCTAGACTGCACCACTGTAGTCCAGCCTGGGCAACAGTGAGACCTTGTCTCGATAATAGTAATAATAATAACAGTGATTTTTGTCTAGATTTTCCTGTTGAGAAGTTGCCTTCGATGGCCTTGGGTCAGCTCTTCGTGTTTCTATTTGCTACAGGTAAGCTCATTAGACTTAAAAAGGCAGCAAAACAAATATTCCTGGGTTCATCACTTAACAAAAAAAGTAATTGTTATAACCTTAGTTTCATGAGTGTTTCTTCAAAGATACTTGTTAAAAGTCCCATCAAAGAAAGGATCCCATGGCCTAATGAAGATGTACCTCCACCTTGGGATATTTTGCAGACCAAAATAAGGCAGGAGTGATGAAGAAGTAGAAAGAGAACAATGTTCTCTTGTATGTTGGTCTGCCACTAAATGCAATGTTAGATGATTGACTTCTATAGCTAATGAATGGTAATAGTAGCTAACATTTTTGATCATTTATATGCATTATTTCATTTGAATTAACACATATAACAATTCTATGAATTAGTTATCATTCATCCTAATTTACAGATATCCAAGGTCACATAGTATGCAAGTGGCAGAGTTGATGTTTGGACACAGGCATTTAAATTTTAGAATTTGCACTGTTAATCATAAAGTCTATGATACCTTTGATTTACAACATATACTAAACAATATACCAGTATATTATTTGTAAGTGAAGAGTCGAGTAAATATTGTGTTTAAGGACAAAAAAAAAAGAGAAAGAAATCAGCTGTTTTGAGCAAACATTATATGCCAAACACTGTACTGTGTGCTTTCCTTATATTATCTCATTTATTTATTTATTATATGAGGCAGAGTCTTGCTCTGTTGCCCAGGTTGGAGTGAAGTGGTGAGATCTCAGCTCTCTGTAGCCTCCGCCTCCCAGGTTCAAGCGATTCTCCTGCCTCAGCCTCCCAAGTAGCTGGGACTACAGGTGTGTGCCACTGCGCCTGGCTAATTTTTATATTTTTAATAGAGACAGGGTTTCACCATGTTGACCAGGCTGGTCTCCAACTCCCAACCTCAGGTGATCTGCCCACCTCGGGCTCTCAAAGTGCTGAGGTTACAGTGGTGAGCCACTGCACCCAGCCTGATAATTTAATTTAATTTAATTTTCAAATCACCTGTTACAAATCACCTCCTACAAACAGGTATAATTTTTCAGTTCCCTTTTATAGAAATGGCAACTAAAATCCAAACAGCTTAGATAACTTACTTACATGAGGTAACTTCAGGTCTGTCTGACAGTAACATTGATGCTGTTAATCACCATGAGGCGCTACCCATATATTCACAGTGGTGTTTCAACACTGAACAAGGTATTTGCAATTTTTGGTAATAACATTTCTAGGTTAAGTCAACTTTTAACTTTCTACATTTTTTAATTTTATTTTTTATTTTATTCAAAACATTTACAGGTTTATCTTATTGCCTACGAATGTCACTTAGAGAATGGAGAATCATTTTAATATTAAAATAAAACATAAAAATTATTATATTTGCTCAGAAATTATCTGATACTTTAAGATATTCTAAAGCTAACTGTAAATGACTTTTAAATTATGCTATTCTGGATGATTCACAATACTATTCCCTTCTGTTAATGGAAATGTAAAATTAATAGCATCTTTAAAATTCAGAATTTATGTAAAGTGCATTCACAAATCACAATTAATACCCATGCCCCTCTAACTAATGTTTTCCTCATTTGAGTTTTGGATGTCGCAAAATACCAGAATTATAGAATCTGAAAGCAGGGCGAAACTTCTTAAAATTATGTAGTCCAACATCATTTTACAGATGAGGAAACTGAGGCTTCAAGAGATTAAAATAATTTGTCCAATATGATGAAACAGGTAGTGCCAAGGAGGGGCTGGAGGAGGCCTTCCTACTGCCAGCCCTCACCTGGCCATATTAAACATAATACCGTCTAAATAAGTAAACACACTATCTAAATAGAAATGAACTTGCTATGTAATAAAACTTGAAGACTCTAAAATCTATCAGAATCTGCCCAAATCACTTCAGATTTACTTAGATAAAAACAGTGTGTTTGTGTGCAGTCGTAGATCTTTTTTTTTTTTTTTTTAGACGAAGTCTCGCTGTCACGCAGCCTAGAGCGCAGTGGGGCGATCTCAGTTCACTGCAACCTCTGCCTCCTGGATTCAAGCAATTCTCCTGTCTCAGCCTCCTGAGTAGCTGGGACTACAGTTGCACACCACCACACCCTGCTCAGATCATGCCAGTGGTCATTCACTTTCTACATATATTTTCAACAAACAAAATAAAGTAAAATACACTCATTATAAATAGTTTTTTAAATAATGTAAAGGCTGAGCATGGTGTCTAATGCCTGTAATCCAAACACTTTGGGAAGTTGAGGAAGGAGCCCAGGAATTTGAAAACAACCTGGGCAAAATAGGGAAACCCCACCTAAACAATTTTTTTTTGTTGTTTTAAAGTAGCCAGGCACAGTGGTGCACACCTGTAGTCCCAGCTACTTGAGAGGCTGAGCTGGGAGTATCCCTTGAGCCCAGAGGTCGAGGATGCAGCGAGCTGTGGTTGGGCTACTGCACTCCAGCCTGCGTGGCAGAGCGAGACTCTGTCTCAAAAATAAATAAATAAAATTAAAACAATGTAAAATATATAGTGAACATCTCTCTTAACCTCCCCTTCAATTCTGCTTTAATATGATTTTTCCAGACACTTTTTAATCTGTTTTCAAAACATTTGTAAATGTTATATATATGTCTTTCTGTACATATATATGTTTGTGTATTTATACATGCACACATATGTATATATGTGTAAACACACATTTATGTAAATATATGAAAATCATACAGGTTTTAAAAATGTTTCAGCACATATCAATCTACATCTTTTTCAAAATAATAGACCATACAGTATTTCACAATACGAATGTACCATAACTTATTAAACCATACTCTTATTGAAAGACATTTAAATCTTTTCATTTCGGTGAATATCCATGTAAAAGTGTTTCTATAGAATAAATTTCTGTAATTTATGTTAAATAATATCTTTAAAAATTCTTTTAAATACTACCAAATTGCCTTCCACAAAAGCCATATCAACTTACCCTGAAATTCACTTTTGATTATAGTTGCTCACATGTAAACATTCTAACATCCCAGAACTAAGCAAAAAATCCCTCTATGCCATATCCTGTTCATGAAAGAGTTGAAACAAAAGAATATATAAGCCGTTTCCACAGCATAATGACAATTCCATCTTTAGCCTATAAACAGGAAGTGGCACCAGGATAAAAGCATGACTTCCTTTATTTTCTCAATGAGAAAAGTGTAGCAGACACCCTCACCTCACACTCCTGTTCCTTTCTCACCCCAAAAATCAAGCAACTGAATAACCAGGCTGCCACCAATGGATAACCACATTTGCAAGTGAAATCAAGGTTGACATTTTAACCAAATGAAAACAAGAGGGCTGGTAGAAACTCACAATGTCTTATAAACTACTGCTCAGACATTTTGTGTATCATGTCTGCTCACACTCCATTGGCCAATGCATGACATATGGTCACACTCTACATAATCCTCTTTTAGGAAGCCTATACTTGGGAACACTCACTGCAGCCTACTGTAGGTGACTGTTCTTTTTATGTTGTGGGTGTGATGTGGAGGTAAGAAGAAAGGAATTGCCACAGTTGAGATCTTACTCTTCTGATAGGACAAATGCTTTAAAGATAATTAGATATGAGCACAGAAGAGTAGAGAAAAAAAGACAGATGACAATGCAGTGATACTGCAATCAAATTGCAGTGCTGGGCTACTAAGGAGCATGGGGTTTCTGGGTTGATGAAAATGTTCTAAAATTAGATTGTGGTGATGATTGTGGTAATTAGATTACAGATGACTCTGTAAATACTAAAAACCACGAAAGATACACTTGAAAAGGGTGCATTTTTTATGGTATGTGAATTACAGTTCGACAAAACTGTTATTAAAAAATTGCATTCTGGGGCCGGGCATGGTGGCTCATGCCTGTAAGCCCAGCACTTTGGGTGGTGGATCGCGGGTCAGGAGATCGAGACTATCCTGGCTAACACGGTGAAACCTGGTCTCTACTAAAAATACAAAAAATTAGCTGGGTGTGGTGGTGGGCGCCTGGAGTCCCAGCTACTCGGGGGGCTGAGGCAGGAGAATGGCGTGAACTCAGGAGGCGGAGCTTGCAGTGAGCCAAGATGGTGCCACTGCACTCCAGTCAGGGCAACAGAGTGAGACTCCGTCTCAAAAAATAAATAAATAAATAAATTGCTTTCTGGATTGTAAACTAGCACCTTCTATAACTTGAAAAATTTTTTTCTTGGGTACGGTGAAAAATATATATTCAGAGAAGTTATAGGTGATATTTTAAGAACTCAATTTTATCACATTTCAAATAAATGTAATATACCTATGAAGTTTTTAAGCTTTCTATTGTGGAAGATTTCAAACACATACTCTGCTAGAACAGTATAATAAAGCCCATATATGTATTGTTCTGCTTCAACAATTATCAACTGACTAATTTTGTTTTCTCTGTACTTCAGATTATTTGAAGTCCTAAGTAGCATATTTTATCTGAAAATATTTAGTACATTTATCTAAAAGATAAGGACTCCACCACTGAAACATAGTCATAGTGCCATTTTGCAGATCCAAAAAACAAGTTACTTTCTAGTATTATCAAATATTCTTATATTCCTAATTGTCCTATAAATAATATTTTTGTGAAATCTTTTTTCACTTGAAAGAAAATCTAGTAATGTGAATTATAAAATAATTATAATATTCAGAGCAAGAAAATAGCATTCCTAAAAATATACCTAAACTATTTCCCATAAAAGGCTAAACATTTGAAAGGGAACTTCTTTTGCTCCCTTGATGATGTATCTATACTTTGATATGTAAATAGAAGTGTGTGTGTGTGTGTGTGTCTGCAGGTGTGTGTGTCTGCAGGTGGTTACCTTTGAGAAAGGGGGAAGATTTTTAATTTATTGTCTATACTATTTGAATCTTCTAACTATTGCTATGTATTACTTTTCTTTAAAAACTAAATAGTAAAATGAATTCTCTAGGTTTTTCATTTTTTGCTCTCTTCTTTTTAATTTCCTCTATTAAAATATGATGTTGCTTTTTAAATACAGTGAGAGAGAAGACTGAAGTGAAGAACAAGAATTGGTTGGTATAAGATGCAGCCAAGAGTTCACACACACCATTGAGCCCTATACACTTGCTAAGAATAGGCTGCAAATTAGCATCTAGACTTTCTAGCAATCTGTAAGAAGAGACTAAGCTGATGAGATATGCAAGATACACATTTTATGAGAGAAAAGCAAACAAATTGCTCTGGACAAGCGTAACTAGTACTCTTAATAAAGCCAGAAGAAAATTTCTCCTAAAGGTTCTCACAGAAGATACTGCTTAGTAAAGAATATGCAATCTACACTAACTATAGCTGAATACAGAGGTTTTAAGGTTGCTTTCTAACATCCCTAAATATAAGCTGATGAAAACCACCAGAGTGAAACTGGTAAAAATAATACACAAACGACAGCAGCATGATGTGATCCTGGCATGCAGTTCTCTGCTGATCTGACTGACTAGGATATTTATAGGAATCACAAATGCCAATGACTACAGGAGCCAGGTAGGTAATTTAGTGAGTACAGCCTGCTGCCTATGAGATGATGGTGTGCATGTGTGTGCACGTGTGCGTGTGTGTGTGTGCGTGCGTATGTGGACTGTGACCACTGGAAAACCCTGGCCCTAACTAAATGGAGCAGCAGCCATTTTTTAGCTCCAACAGATGTTGCCGTGTGGATATACCATTACAATGTTGCCAGATCTTCTATATCTGACACCTCAATTTTTCAGTGTTGGCCAAATTATCTTTAAATACTGTGTGGGTCAAACAAAATAATTCCATGGGCTATATTGATCTGAGTTTGTGACTGCTTATCTAAAGGAATGAATTGATATCATATCTTTCAGGTATTCCTCACCAGCATACTTCTCTCAGCACATATATGTGTTTTAATTATTTTCTAAGTCAGGGGTATGATTGACTTTCTTTTGCAAGAATAGAGTTGCTTAAGTAACATGGGTTCCTGAATAGAAAACCAAAAAGAAAATGTAGGTAATTTATTGTATGTATGTATGTATGTATGTATGTATGTATGTATGTATGTATTTTTGGAGATGGAGTCTCACTCTGTCACCCAGGCTGGAGTGCAGTAGCACGATCTGGGCTCACTGCAAGCTCCACCTCCTGGGTTCACGCCATTCTTCTGCCTTAGTCTCCGGAGTAGCTGGGACTACAGGGACCCGCCACAATGCTCGGCTGATGTTTTGTATTTTTTTGTAGAGACGGGTTACACCATGTTAGCCAGGATGGTCTTGATCTTCTGACCTCGTGATCTACCTGCCTCGGCCTCCCAAAGTGCTGGGATTACAGGAGTGAGCCACCGCGCCCTGCCCATTTATTTTCAATCACTTGATGATTCAATTTTTATGAAATGATTAAATGATCAGCAGAGTATTAATTTTAGAAATGGCCTTCTTTCACGGTGCTCTTGGAACTGACCCCGAAGAGGCTTAGCTTATTTAAGAGAGGCCAAAAATGATCTGGTGTCAGCACTCAGAGGGCACTTTCTTCTCATTTTTGTTCTTGCACTTATACTTCCCACCACTGATATTAATGCTGATATTCTCTTATTGATATGTAGCCAGTTCAGAGTTCACAGATGATGTGATCGGAAGATTTGACTTCTAATTTTATTACAACCAAAGAGTATCATAGAAATGTCTACATGTGACTGCACAGGTGCTCTAGTTCTTACACAGTGGCTTCTGTACCTAAAGCCCTTCTGACTCATGCATGTCACTAAGGCTGAGTCGAGGAGAATGCTCCAATAAAGTGATCATTAGGGTGTTCCTGAGGACAACAAAAATTTACATAGCTCTTGGACCGACAAGGATCATATTTCATGATGGCTTCAAATATTCAGTTAGTTAATCAAAATCAACCTCACCAGACTACATCCAGATAAAAACTTCAGAGACCATGCCCAGAAATATGTCAGATTTATTTTTTTCTACTATAAATCCAGGGAAGATTTAAGATTTTTAAAAATTTTGGTGTAAAATAAAATGATTTATAGTAATAACTAAAGAAATTTTCTAGAGTTTGTGGAATACGTGGCATCCCGTTAACGGTGTACATATTTCCATTTAGAGCTGTTTGATGTGTTTAAAGTTAACAACCGTTATACTGTCACTACAGTATGGCAGTAAATTACTAAATAAACACACATTCCCAGCATTTACCTCTTCCGTTAGAGTATTGTTTATCAAGAGTTTTCTTCAAATTTAAGCTTTAACATTATGTACCCAGACATAATTTTAGCTTTTATTATAAGAATTGGTAAATTAAGAAGATTTTAATTTGGATTAAGTTTCACAATGTATAATTATTTATCTGTATTCATTCTAAAAAGATTTGAAGTAGTTTATAATATAGAGGCATTTTTTTTTTTTTAAACACACGAGAAAAAGAACAACATTCAGTTTAGGAATAGAGTGGTAGGACTGGAAGGCGTAGGGATAGTTAATTATTAACCTGAAAACTTAAGCATGAATAGCTGTTAAAATTTAGTAGAAAACCTTGGGAGGCTGAGGCAGGCAGATCACCTGAGGTCAGGAGTTCAAGACCGCCTGGCCAACGTGGCAAAACCCTGTCTCTACTAAAAATACAAAAATTAGCTGGGCATGGTGGCAGGTGCCTGTAATCCCAGCTACTTGGGAGACTGAGGCAGGGAGAATTGCTTGAACCCGGGAGGCAGAGGTTGCAGTAAGCCGAGGTCATGCCATTGCACTCCAGCCTGGGTGACAGAGCAAGATTCCATCTCAAAAAAAAAAAAAAAGAAGAAGAAATAAATATTGCCTAGCATTCAACTCTAAGAATTTACCTCACAGATCTTGTTAAGGACATTGAACAAACACAATTATCATCAAATTACAATTTTATAAAAAATACAAAAACATCCCTCATGTGGTCATTTCCACATAGGCTTTTGGCAAAAGTTTAAGAACATAATGGTAAATAGATTTCTGTGAAAGCTGAAGAAATGCAGATTGACTTTGTCATTTTGGGGTAATGGTAATGTGAACAGTAACAGACTTAGTAATTTCTATGCCTCTTGGAGTATCCCATGTAGTAAACAACAACAACAACGATATTGAATACAACACATTTTTAAGACTCACAAACCTGAGATCTCTTATTTTCATTTATTCAGGCAGTACTTACTGATGTTATGACATATATGCCTGTTCTGTACAGGCCCTAGAATTTTCATGAACATATCTCATCTTTAGATGGTCCTTAAGTATTTATGTATAACATGCACATTCACCTGGCCTAAGGAAGGGTTATACTTACTATTAATTCTCTCTCTGATATGTATACCCATTAAATTCTATATTCAACTAAAATTTTCATGGAATCTGTAGATAATTTTTACCTATAGCAAGGTGAAGATATGCACTTAAAAAGTAAAAAGCTTCAACAAAACTACATGAGTCATAAATCCCACCACCATCCAGTCATCCAATTCAGTCATGCTTAATCCTTCCATCTCCTGTAGACTTCCTTACTCCCAGCAAATCAGTGATTAGAATATCTTTATTTTATTTCCTCACTTCCTGTATCATTCAGGATCCAGAGAGTAGAACTATGAGGCGAGATACATACATACATACATATAATATGTATTATATATATACACATAAATATTCCCTCTCCCTCACCATCTTCTATTCCTGTCCCCCGCCCCCCACACTCCTCTCTCCCTCTTCTATTTATTAAGAAAGGGATATATTAAAGGGATCTGACCTTCTTTAATTGTGGGAGCTGTTTGAACATTCTCTATAAGGCTGTTTGCTGTCTTTGCCTCAGATGCTAAAGATTGAAGTCCACTGTCTGCTACCTCCACTGCCACTCCCAGCTCCAAATCATCATCACCTCTTGATTATACCATTTTTTGCTTGATCTTCTTGTTCCTGCCTTTGCTTCAGTACTATTATCCGCAGAGCATCCAGCGATCCTTTTATAAGTCAGATCATTTCATTTCTCTACTTGAACCCTCTAATGCTTCCTCTTTCACTCACATTAAAAATCAAAGTATATTCATTGAATGATCCAGGAGGCTCTACACAGCACTCTTAATCATTATGATAGGCTGCTGTATTAGTCTGTTTTCATGCTGCTGATAAAGACATACCCAAGACTGGGCAGTTTACAAAATAAAGAGGTTAATTGGACTTACAGTTCCACATGGCTTTGGATACCTCACAATCATGGCAGAAGGCAAGGAGGAGCAAGTCATATCTTACGTGGATGGTGGCAGGCAAAGAGAGAGCTTATGCAGGCAAACTCCCATTTTTAAAGCCGTTAGATCTCATGAGACTTATTCACTATCACAAGAACAGCATGGGAAAGAATTGCCCCTGTGATTCAATTACCTCCCAAAAGGTTCCTCACACAACACATTGGAACTGTGGGAGTTGCCATTCAAGATGAGATTTGGGTGGTGACACAGCCAAACCATATCATTCTGCCCCTACCCCCTTCCAAATCTCATGTCCTCACATTTCAAAACCAATCATGTCCTCCCAACAGTCCTCCAAAGTCTTAGCTCATTTCATCATTACCTCAAAAGTCCACAGTCCAAAGTCTCATCTGAGACAAGACAAGTCCCTTCTGCCTATAAGCCTGTAAAAAATCAAAAGCAAGTTAGTTACTTCCTAGATACAATGAAGGTACAGTCATTGGGTAAATGCAGCCATTCCAAATGGGAGAAATTGGCCAAAACAAAGGAACTACTGGCCCCATGCAAGTCCATAGTCCAGTGGGGCAGTCAAATCTTAAAGTTCCAAAATGGTTCCCTTTGACTCCATGTCTCACATTCAGGTCATGTTAATGCAAGACATGGATTTCCATGGCCTTGGGCAGCTCCACTCCTGTGGCTTTGCAGGGTACAGTCTCCCTCTCAGCTGCTTTCATGGACTGGTATTGAGTATCTGCTGCTTTTCCAGGCACACGGTGCAATCTATCAGTAGATCTACCATTCTACGGTCTGGAGGATGGTGGCCTTCCTCTCACAGCTCCACTAGGCGGTGCCCCAGTAGGGACTCTGCGCAGGGGCTCTGACCTTGCATTTCCCTTCCGCACTGCCTAGCAGAGGTCCTCCATGAGGGCCCCGCCCCTGCAGCAAACTTCTGCATGGACAGCCAGGCATTTCCATACATCTTCTGAAATCTAGTCAGAAGTTCCCAAACCCCAGTTCTTGGCTTCTCTGCACTTGTAAGCTAAACACCACATGGAAGCTGCCAAGGCTTGGGGCTTGCACCCTCTGAAGCCATGACCTGAGCTCCACATTTGTCCCTTTCAGCCATGGCTGGAGCAGCTGGTACACAGGGCACAAAGTCCCCAGGCTGCACACAGCATGGGGACCCTGGGCCCAGCCTAGGAAACCACTTTTCCCTCCTAGATCTCCAGGCCTGTGATGGGGGGGACTGCCATGAAGACCTCTGACATGCCCTGGAGACATTTTCCCCATTGTCTTGGGGAATAACATTTGGCTCCTTGTTACTTATGCAAATTTCTGCAGCTGGCTTGAATTTCTCCTCAGAAAATGGGATTTTATTTTCTATCATATTGTCAGGCTGCAAATTTTCTGAACTTTTATGCTCTGCTTCCCTTATAAAACTGAATGCCTTTAACAGCACTCAAGTCACCTCTTGAATGCTTTGCTGCTTAGAAATTTCTTCTGCCAGATACCCTAAATCATCTCTCTCAAGCTCAAAGTTCCACAAATCTCTAGGGCAGGGGCAAAATGCTGCCAATCTCTTTGCCAAAACATAAGAGTCACCTTGGCTCTAGGACCCAACAAGTTCCTCATCTCCATCTGAGACCACCTCAGCCTGGATTTCATTGTCCATATCATTATCAGCATTTTGGTCAAAGCCATTCAACAAGTCTCTAGGGAGTTCCAAACTTTTCCACATTTTCCTGTCTTCTTCTGAGCCCTCCAAACTGTTCCAACCTCTGCTTATTACCCAGTTCCAAAGTTGCTTCCACATTTTCAGGTATCTTTTCAGCAGCACCCCACTCTACTGGTACCAATTTACCTTATTAGTCTGTTTTCATGCTGCTGATAAAGACATACCCAAGACTGGGCAATTTACAAAAGAAAGAGGTTTATTGGACTTAGAGTTCCACATGGCTAGCGATGCCTCACAATCATGGTGGAAGGCAAGGAGAAGCAAGTCACATCTTACGTGGATGGCAGCAGGCAAAGGGAGAACTTGTGCAGGCAAAGTCCCATTTTTACAGCCATCAGATCTTGTGAGACTTATTCACTATCGTGAGAACAGCATGGGAAAGACCTGCCCCCACGATTCAATTACTTCCGACCAGGTTCCTCCTGCAACACATTGGAATTGTGGGACTTACAATACAAGATGAGATTTGGGTCGGGGCACAGCCAAACCGTATCAGCTGCCATATGTATTATGACAACTGTGGTAAATTTTGTGGAGAAAATTAAAACATGGTAGTGAAAATGAGAATTTTGTGGGATAGCTTAGGTTACCATTTCAGTAGAATAACTCTTCCTGCAGAGATTCTAATAGAGAACTTAAGAGCTCTACGAAGTCTCTTCTTTACTTTGCCTCTCTGTTTTAGCACTTTAAAATGTTATTATTTTGTTTTGAAAACATAATTAACTTTGGGGCAGAATTTTTTTTTTTACTATTTATTCAGATATCTATTGAGAAAGTTTTTTTGTGAAGTGTAGTACTCACTTGTGTGTTTTCTAAATTATTATTTAAAATTATTTCTGTAACTAGCAAGCTATATTTGGAGTGAATGCATGTTTGCCTAGTATCCATCCATGTTTTTCAGATAGAAAGAACTGCACAGCATTCATTGTAAGATGCAACATGAATAAATGCAGTTTGTAAAGTTATAGGGATGAATTAGTCACATTTTCCATAACTACTCATCTCAGAATTATTCACACACATGTTATTCCTTTAAACACACATCCTAATTCCAAAATAATTGGTCACAAAATGATCTTTCCTTTTTTTTGCATGCTTGTTCATAATGAGGTCTTCCAAGGGAAATAACCATGTGCATCTTTATTGTCATTGTTTTCACATTATAGTTCATATTATAAATATTTGTTGTCTAAATAAAAAAAGAAAATTATGTGAATCTAGTTTGGGAAGAACATTTTATATTGCTAAGAATACAAACAATTAAAATAATAATAGGCAAGGGATTTAAAATATCCAGAAAAACGCTGGGCACAGAGGCTCATGCCTGTATTCCCAGCACTTTGAGAGGCCAAGGAAGGCTGATCACAAGGTCAGGAGATCAAGACAATCCTGGCCAACATGGTGTAACCCTATCTCTACTAAAAATACAAAAACTAGTTGGGTGTGGTGGCGTGTGCCTGTAATCCCAGCTACTCAGGAGGCTGAGGCAGGAGAATCACTTAAACCAGGGAGTTGGAGGTTACAGTGAGCTGAGATTGCACCACTGCATTCCAGTCTGGTGACAGAGCAAGACTCCATCTCAAAAAAAAAAAAAAAAAAAAAATTCAGAAAAAGTTTCAGACTCTCATGAAATGTATCTGGCTATTTAAACCAGCCATTTGTATTTCTGATAAAAGCAGGTGCTTCTGGTCAAGTTCATATGTAGTTATTTTGAACATTGGCTTTGGGAACTCAGACAGCTAACTCCATAGTCCATAGTTTTATACATGCCAGGTAGTCCATATGGATCTAACTCCATAGTCCATGGTTTTATACATGCCAGGTAGTTTTGATCATAATGGGTAATAAAAGACGAAAAATAAAATGTTGAAATGCAAGACCTATGTTTAACTCCAAAGCATAGACCCAACAATTTTCTCAACTCCTGTTGCTTTTGTGGTAAATTTTGTGTGACATAACAATATAAACCTTAAATGTTAATGGACTAAATGCTCCAATTAAAAGATGCAGACTGGCAAACTGGATAAAGAGTCAAGACCCATCAGTCTGCTGTATTCAGCAGACCCATCTCACATGCAGAGACATACATAGGCTCAAAATAAAGGGATGGAGGAAGATCTACCAAGCAAATGGAGAACAAAAAAAAGCAAGGGTTGCAGTCCTAGTCTCTGATAAAATAGACTTTAAACCATCAAAGATGAAAAGCTGAATTCCACCGGAGGTACAAAGAGGAGCTGGTACCATTCCTTCTGAAACTATTCCAATCAATTGAAAAAGAGGGAATCCTCCCTAACTCAGTTTATGAGGCCAACATCATCCTGATACCAAAGCCTGGCAGAGACACAACAAAAAAAGAGAATTTTAGACCAATATCCCTGATGAACATCGATGCAAAAATCCTCAATAAAATACTGGCAAAACGGATTCAGCAGCACATCAAAAAGCTTATCCACCATGATCAAGTGGGCTTCATCCCTGGGATGCAAGGCTGGTTCAACATTCGCAAATCAATAAACGTAATCCAGCATATAAACAGAACCAAAGACAAGAACCACATCATTATCTCAATAGATGCAGAAAAGGCTTTTGATAAAATTCAACAGCCCTTCATGCTAAAAACACTCAATAAATTCAGTATTGATGGAACGTACCTCAAAATAATAAGAGCTATTTATGACAAACCCACAGCTAATATCATACTGAATGGGCAAAAACTGGAAAAATTCCCTTTGAAAACTGGCACAAGACAGGGATGCCCTCTCTCACCACTCCTATTCAACATAGTGTTGGAAGTTCTGGCTAGGGCAATCAGGCAAGTGAAAGAAATCAAGGGTATCCAGTTAGGAAAAGAAGAAGTCAAATTGTCCCTGTTTGCAGAAGACATGATTGTATATTTAGAAAACCCCATTGTCTCAGCCCAAAATCTCCTTAAGCTGATAAGCAACTTCAGCAAAGTCTCAGGATACAAAATTAATGTGCAAAAATCACAAGCATTCTTATACACCAGTAACAGACAAACAGAGAGCCAAATCAGGAATGAACTTCCATTCACAATTGCTTCAAAGAGAATAAAATACCTAGGAATCCAACTTACAAGGGATATAAAGGACCTCTTCAAGGAGAACTACAAACCACTGCTCAGTGAAATAAAAGAGGACACTAACAAATGGAAGAACATACCATGCTCATGGATAGGAAGAATCAATATCGTGAAAATGGCCATACTGCCCAAAGTTATTTATAATTCAATGCCATCCCCATCAAGCTACCAATGACTTTCTGCACAGAATTGGAAAAAACAGCTTTAAAGTTCATATGGAACCAAAAAAGAGCCCGCATTGCCAAGACAATCCTAAGTCAAAAGAACAAAGCTGGAGGCATCACGCTACCTGACTTCAAACTCTACTACAAGGCTACAGTAACCAAAACAGCATGGTACTGGTACCAAAACAGAGATATAGACCAATGGAACGGAACAGAGTCCTCAGAAATAATACCACACATCTACAGCCATCTGATCTTTGACAAACCTGAGAGAAACAAGAAATGGGGAAAAGACTCCCTATTTAATAAATGGTGCTGGGAAAATTGGCTAGCCATAAGTAGAAAGCTGAAACTGGATCCTTTCCTTACTCCTTATACGAAAATTAATTCAAGATGGATTAGAGACTTAAATGTTAGACCTAATACCATGAAAACCCTAGAAGAAAACCTAGGTGGTACCATTCAGGACATAGGCATGGGCAAGGACTTCATGTCTAAAACACCAAAAGCAATGGCAGCAAAAGCCAAAATTGACGAATGGGATATGATTAAACTAAGGAGCTTCTGCACAGCAAAAGAAACTACCATCAGAATGAACAGGCAACCTACAGAATGGGAGAAAATTTTTGCAATCTACTCATCTGACAAAGGGCTAATATCCAGAAACTACAAAGAACTCAAACAAATTTACAAGAAAAAAACAAACAACCCCATCAAAAAGTGGGCAAAGGATATGAACAGACATTTCTCAAAAGAAGACATTCATACAGCCAACAGACACATGAAAAAATGCTCATCATCACTGGCCATCAGAGAAATGCAAATCAAAACCACAATGAAATACCATCTCACACCAGTTAGAATGGCAATCATTCAAAAGTCAGGAAACAACAGGTGCTGGAGAGGATGTGGAGAAATAGGAACACTTTTACACTGTTGGTGGGATTGTAAACTAGTTCAACCATTATGGAAAACAGTATGGCAATTCCTCAAGGATCTAGAACTAGATGTACCATATGACCCAGCCATCCCACTACTGGGTATATACCCAAAGGATTATAAATCCTTTTATAATGCTGTTATAAAGACACATGCACACGTACGTTTGTTGCGGCACTATTCACAATAGCAAAGACTTGGAATCAACCCAAATGTCCATCTGTGACAGACTGGATTAAGAAAATGTGACACATATACACCATGGAATATTATGCAGCCATAAAAAAGGATGAGTTTGCGTCCTTTGTAGGGACATGGATGCAGCTGGAAACCATCATTCTTAGCAAACTATCACAAGAACAGAAAACCAAACACCGCATGTTCTCACTCATAGGTGGGAACTGAACAATGACATCACTTGGACTCGGGAAGGGGAACATCACACATCGGGGCCTATCATGGGGCGGGAGGGGAGAGGGATTGCATTGGGAGTTATACCTGATATAAATGACAAATTGATGGGTGCTGACGAGTTGATGGGTGCAGCACACCAACATGGCACAAGTATACATATGTAACAAACCTGCACGTTTTGCACATGTACCCTAGAACTTAAAGTATAAAAAAAAAAAAAAATTTTGTGTTATGTTACTTTGAAATAGATGAGGAGCCTCTCCAAAGACAGTCAGCCAAAAGGATGACATTAACTTTATTGAGGCTCTCCTACAAGAGACTTGTATGAGGCATTATGGTGGACATTTTAATTTTTTTTTGTTTTTTGTTTTTTTGAGACAGAATTTCACTCTGCCTTCAAGACTAGAGTGCAGTGGTGTGATCTCGGCTGACTGCAACCTCTGCCTCCCGGGTTCAAGTGATTCTCCTGCCTCAGCCTCCTGAGTAGCTGGGATTACAGGTGCCCACTACCACACCCTGTTAATTTTTATATTTTTAGTAGAGACGGGGTTTCACCATGTTGGCCAGGCTGGTCTTGAACTCCTGACCTCAGGTGATCCGCCTGCCTCAGCCTCCCAACATTTTTAATAGATTTTACATGTTGAATATCCCTTATCCAAAATGCTTAGGACCGGAAGTGTTTCAGATTTTGTATTTTTTCAGATTTTTGAATACTTGCATATATATAATTGGGATATTTTGGGGATGGACCCAAGTCTAAATGCGAAATTCTTTTATGTTTCATAAACACCTTATATATATATAGCCTGAAGGTAATTTTACACAATATTTTAAATAGTTTTGTGCATGAACAAAGTTTGTATACATTAAACAATGCAAAAGCAAAGGTGTCACCGTCTCAGCCACTCATGTGGAAATACGTGGTTGTTTGGCATCACCATTGTTCCTGATTCTGAATTTATATGCTACCAAAAAGCCATCATTTTCTTATACTTATCCACATATAAATATTAACAGTCAAATAAAATGACCTACCATTAATACACTGAAAAATAATGTGTTCAGGATAACTAAGCAGCACAGTAGCATCACCAGAATACCTGCACTGGTATTCTGTGGCTGCTAAACGACAGCAACTACAAACAACAGCAGGCTTGCTGTCTCTGCCTATGACGCTGTGTTTTGATTAAAAGGTCACTGTAGGCCGGGCGCAGTGGCTCACGCCTGTAATCCCAGCACTTTGGGAGGCCGAGGCGGGCAGATCACGAGGTCAGGAGATCGAGACCATCCTGGCTAACACGGTGAAACCCCTTCTCTACTAAAAAAAAAATACAAAAAACTAGCCGGGCGAGGTGGCAGGCGCCTGTAGTCCCAGCTACTTGGGAGGCTGAGGCAGGAGAACGGCGTGAACCCGGGAGGCGGAGCTTGCAGTGAGCAGAGATCGTGCCACTGCACTCCAG
>NC_045441.1:95048075-95055708 GCF_002776525.5 Piliocolobus tephrosceles
AGAGCCAGACTCCGTCTCAAAAAAAAAAAAAAAAAAAAATACAAAAATTAGCAGGGTGTGGTGGTGCACACCTGTAGTCCCAGCTACTCAGGAGGCTGAGGCAGGAGAATCACTTGAACCCAGGAGGCAGAGGATGCAGTGAGCCAAGATCGTGCCACTGCACTCCAGCCTGAGTGAGACTGTCTCAAAACAAAAAACAAAACAAAGAAACAAAAAGTCACTGTACACTGTATTTTATTTTATTTTTTTTAGGTGAGAAGAAACATCAGAAGCACTTGAAGGACCTGGGAGGTGGGTGCTCTAGAGATGGGGAGGCAATTTGCTAAATGGCTTTTTAGAAAATTTCCTCCCGAGTTATCTGTCTCATTAACAATGGTTTTTGTCTTAGAATTTTCTCTTTCATTTTATAAACTGACATGATTTCTTGTTCAATTATGAATGTACACCGATCTAGTCCTTCAATAATTCATCACACATTTTAACCGTGTCTTCTATAGGCGCCTTTTCTTTGGTGTTAACGGCTTCATCTTCATCGTCACTATGTGGATCATCTTGATCCAGAACCATTTCAGCTATTTCAGCTATTTCACCATTGGTCAATGAATGAACAACTGGAGGCTCATTATCAATGTTAAAAGCTTCTTTGATATCTACTTCTTGCAGCTTACTGGTGCATTCTGAAGGTATATTATTTTGCATATATAAAGAGGTCAGACATTCATGTTTTCCTCACTTGACATATGAAATCCTTCAAAGCCAATACTTTGCTCATCATGGTCGCTGCACATAGTCACAGGCTAGAGGTTGCAGGCATGCAAAACTGTATCTTCAGTCACTGTCTTCCAAGCATTGGCAACAGCATGTATGGCATCTTTCATGCTAAACTCCTTTTGCAAACCTTCCACACCCACACCTCTCGTCACTACTGCTAGCATGCTGTTTAGGAAAGTGTTTTTATATTTACTCTTCATTGATCTAAGGATACACTGGCCACATGGCTGAATTAATAAAGTTACATGTTGGGGAAAGTAGATGTCATAAACATTTTTGATGAGAATTTCAGCAGGAGGATGAATAGAACAGTTATCATGTGTAACTAAATCTTGCAGTCATCATCCAGTTCAGCTTCCCTGCAGTGAGCATGAACTTCTGGTACAAAACATCTGGAACACCAATCAGAAAATATGTCCCTGGCGATCTGTGAACTTTTGTTAGCATAATAATGGTCTGGTAAGAAATCCACTCCTTTAAAATAGTGAGGACATAAGCTTTTGCCTGTCACAGCAAGTTTACAATGTGTGTGCCTGCTGCATTAGCATATCCCAGCACAGTTATTCTGTCCTTGGCATCCTTAATTCCTATAGGGGCTTTCTCATCAGCTGTAATCAGTATCTTCCTGGGGCAGTAATGCAAAACAGTGGTGTTTTATAAGCATTATAGACTTGTTCTGGTGTCAGGTTCTCATCAGTGATAACTTGGGCATGCTCGTCAATCATTGCTCCTTTATGATCAGCAGATGCTTTATCACCTCGAATTGTAAAAAAATTAATGTTGTGTCTTTTCTTAAATGTATGCAGCCAGATATATTGAATATTCACAGTTCCCTTCAATTTCCAGTTCATCATGATAAGTCTTTGCTCATTTCGTTATCAGCATGATATTAAGTGGCAAGTGTTCACTGCATTGCTTACTGATCCAATATTTCAATACATGATCAAGATCATTATTTTTAGTTTTATGCAGTATTTTTCTGTTTTTACTAATTTTTACTCATCATTTTTAGCATAGAACTCCAACTGTTTATCCTTCTATTGTTTCAGATCATATATGGTGGTCATTCTGACACTTCTGTTAAGATGTTTCACATTTGCACCACTGTCCAGTTTCTCCAACAGCTTGATTTTCTGTGCTATCCTATAAATATAAACGCTTCCTCTTTTTTTGGTAACTGCAGGCCTTTTGAACATTTTTTTAACAATATCTTTACACCACAGAGCAGAAAATAAACAAGAAAACACAAGGAGTAATGCATGTAGGTCTTTATCACATGTCGTGCATTTTGGGGAGCCTGCTGTTGCCACATCCGGCCTGCACATGTGCCATTGTATTTTATGGGTGTGCTTTCATGGAGGAATTTGGTCATGCACAGAAAATATATATTGCAGCCGAAGTGGGGTGGAAGGTTCTTTTTCCCCTTGGAGATGTTGAATAAACTCTGTTGTATGCCTGCATTTTTACTGTGATCCATCTCTTGGGGTCAGGCATATTAGACTTTGGAGAATTTTGGATTTCAAGTTAGGGATGCTCAACCTTTATGTGTTCTTTTTTTTTTTTTGAGATGAAATCTGGCTCTGTTGCCCTGGCTGGAGTGCAGTGGCACGATCTTGGCTCACTGCAAGCTCTGCCTCCCTGGTTCATGCCATTCTCCTGCCTCAGCTTCCCGAGTAGCTCGGACTACAGGCACCTGCCACCATGCCTGGCTAATTTTTTTTTTTGTATTTTTAGTAGAGATGGGGTTTCACCGTGTTAGCCAGGATGGTCTCGATCTCCTGACCTCCTGATCCGCCCACCTCCTCCTCCCAAAGTGCTGGGATTACAGGCATGAGCCACCGCGCCCGGCCAAACTTTATGTGTGCTTAATCCCATCCACAGCATCTCATATATGAGGAAACAGACTTAAGTTAAGTAACTTGGCCAACAAAGTGCACCACGTGAGTGTGATAATGATAGCAATGACATGAGGAAGCTGTTTCCAAAGGGAATTAGGCAACTTCCCCAAAGTTGCTCACTAAGATAAAGTGGCAGAGCCAGATCTAACTCCATAGTCCAAAAGCAGCACTGTCAGCCTGGAGAGACTACAGAAATTTATAATCTTGGCTAGGTGTGGTGGCTCACACCTGTAATCCCAGCACTTTGGGAGGCCGAGGCGGGTGGATCATGAAGTCAGGAGTTCAAGACCAGCATGGCCAAGATGGTGAAACCCCCTCTCTACTAAAAATACAAAAATTAGCTGGGCGAGGTGGTGGGCGCTTGTAATCCCAGCTACTCGGGAGGCTATGGCAGAGAATTGCTTGGACCCACGAGGCGTAGGTTGCAGTGAGCCGAGATTGTGCCACTGCACTCCAGCCTGGGTGACAGAGTGAGACTCTGTCTCAAAGAAATAAAAAAGAAATTTATAATCTTAGAATTGAAAGAGACTTCACAGATCATCTAGTTTGTTCAAACTCCTCCAGCACACCAATTTTACATATGTAGAAACTGAAATACAATATATTAATGTGCTTTCAAATGAGAATAAGATATGAAATTATTTGTTCAATTGAATTCTTTGCTGAGTGTGTTGTAGGTATTCACATTTTAGTAAGTAAAGAAGAGGATGCTGTGATAATACCTGGAGAGAAGGATATTGCTGGCAGTGGGCTAATCATCAGTGAACGAAGTGAACAAGATCCAGGTGTTTGTGCTTTATTGGGCTCCCCACCCACATCTCTCATAGTTCCCCTATTTTCCTGTCATATGCTTATAAACTGTTGAGGGCAACATGGGAGTTTAGAGAAATCATAAAGGTATGTTTCAGGAGTATGAAGTTCCCCCAAAGTAGCCTGTTCTTTACCAGTTTCCATTGGAAGTACCTTTGTTATCGAAAACAATTACAAGAAGTTGCCCATTAAAAGGAAATATTAGCAGATCTGTAAGCCTGAACTGTAAGGTTCTCTGGATGGTCTGTTTACTAGATCTCTTGCAGAATAAAAATCATTTGTAATGTGATAGGGTCTTTTTTTGCTTTGGACAGAAATGAATACTCATGGTATTTCATTTTTAACAACTCCTGGCCAGGTGCGGTGGCTCACGCCTGTAATCCCAATACTTTGAGAGGCTGAGGCGGGCAGATCACCTGAGGTCAGGAGTTCGAGACCACCCTGACCAACATGGAGAAACCGTCTCTACTAAAAATACAAAATTAGCTGGGCATGGTGCTGCATGCCTGTAATCCCAGCTACTCAGGAGGCTGAGACAGGAGAATCACTTGAATCCAGGAGGCGGAAGTTGCGGTGAGCCGAGGTCACACCATTGCACTCCAGCCTGGGCAACAAGAGCAAAACTCCGTCTCAAAAAAAGAAAAAAGGCAACTCCTTTGCTTCTCATTCAAAGCAAAGCTCATCCATGTCCAGTTAAGTGTACACACTCCACAAAGCTGCCTTCTATCAAATAACTTTTTCCTATGAGAGAGCCAGTTCTTCTAGGATGCAGATTCTACAGACTCTCTCTTTCTAAGGAGCTGTTTCTCATCCTTATAACCAGGAAGTTCATCTTTGCATTTACCACATACAATCCACCACATTTCTCCTGGCTCTGCTTGCTGTGCCACTGGGACAAGCTACACAAAATTCGGTTACAATGGAGCCTTACCAAACTCCCAAGGGAATGGCTACTGCCATGTGAAGTACTAGAACAAATTGTAATGTGCTCACCATGCCCTTTAAGTGACAGTAATCCCACTCTGATGCCCAGCTCAGCCTGGCCACTTCTGGAAATTTTAGTACTCCCAATTTATTCTATCCCTCTTCCTCACATTCCCCATCAAAACAACTACTTATGAGCTATTAAGAGTGGAGAAAAGTGATTATCAAATTAAATATTTTTCATTTAAGTATGAATAATTTTAAAAAGACTTTTTTCTCCTCAAGTATTTACTTTTTAGAGTAAGCACCTATTGATTAAGGAATAAAATGCTTCTTACTAAACCATATTAGCAGTTGGGGCTAATGCAATCTCCTTTCAGGCCTGCTTAGAAGTAAGTTTAGAATAAGCACAATCAGAAACGACAAAGGTGCCATTACAACTGATCCCAAAGAAATGCAAAAGATCATCTCTACACATATAAACTAGAAAACCTAGAAGAAATAGATAAATTTTTGGAAACGCACAACCTCCCAAGATTGAATCAGGAAGAAATTGAAACCCCAAACAGATCAATATTGAGTTCCAATATTGAAACAGTAATACAAAAATCTATCAATCAAAAAAGCCCAGGACCAGATGTATTCACAGCTGAATTCTCCAGACGTACAAAGAAGGGCTGGTATCAATTCTACTGAAACTATTCCAAAAAATTGAGGAGGAGGGACTCCCTCCTAACACATTCTATGAAGCCAGCACCACCCTGATACCAAAACCTGGCAAAAACGCAAGGAAACAAGACAACTACAGGCCAGTATTCCTAATGAATACAGATGCAAAAATCCTCAACAAAATATGAGCAAACCAAATCCAATAGCACATCAAAAAGTTAATTCACCATGATCAAGTAGGCTTCATTCCTGTGATGCAATGTTAGCTCAACATACACAAATCAATAAATGTGATTCACCACATAAACAGAATTGAAAACAAAAACTGTATGATCATCTCATTAGACATGGAAAAAGCTTTTGATAAAATCTAACATCGTTTCATGATTTAAAAAACTGTCAACAGGCTACAGCCATCAAAGGAACATACGTTAAAGTAATGAGCCATCTCTGAGAAACCCACAGCCAACATCACACTGAACAGGCAAAAACTGGAAGCATACCCCTTGAGAACTGGAACAAGACAAGGATACCCATGTTCACCAAGGATACCCACTCTCACTACTCCTATTCAACTTAGTACTGGAAATACTAGCCAGAGCAGTCAGGCAAGAGAAAGAAAGAAAGACATTCAGATAGGAAAAGAAAAAGCCAAGCTATCTCTCTTTACAGATGATATGATTCTATACCTAGAAAACTCTAAAGACTCTGCTAAAAGACTCTGCTAAAAGACTCCTGGAACTGAAAAATGGCTTTAGTAAAGTTTCAGGATACAAGATTAAATGTACAAAAATCAGTAGTATTTCTATATAACAATTATTTTAAAAATTAAAGCCAACTCAAGAATACAATCCCATTTACAATATCCACAAAAGAATAAAATACCCGGGAATACGTCCAAGGAGGTGAAAGATCTCTACAGGGAGAACTACAAAACACTGCTGTAAGAAATCACAGGGCCGGGAGCGATGGCTCACGCCTGTACTCCCAGTACTTGGGGAGGCCAAGGCGGGTGGATCAGCTGAGGTCAGGAGTTTCAGACCATCTTGGCCAACACCGTGAAACCCTGTCTCTACTAAAAAATATACAAAAAATTAGCCAGGCGTGGTGGCGTGAGCCTGTAGTACCAGCTATTCGGGAGGCTGAGGCAGGAGAATAGCTTGAACCCGGGAGGTGGAGGTTGCAGTGAGCCGAGATCGCGCCATTGAACACTCCAGCCTGGGCGACAGAGCAAAACTTAGTCTTAAAAAAAAGAGGTCGGGCTCGGTGGCTCACGCCTGTAATCCCAGCACTTCGGGAGGCCAAGACGGGCGGATCACGAGGTCAGGCGATTGAGACCATCCTGGCTAACACGGTGAAACCCCGTCTCTACTAAAAATAAAAAAAATATTAGCCGGGCGTGGAGGCGGGCGCCTGTAGTCCCAGTTACTCGGGAGACTGAGGCAGGAGAATGGCCAGAACCTGGGAGGCAGAGGTTGCAGTGAGCTGAGATTGAGCCACTGCACTCCAGCCTGGGTGACAGAGCGAGACTCGTCTCAAAAAAAAAAAAAAAAAAAAAGTGTTTGGCAGATTATATTCATAAAGCAAATAATATCTATTATTACTATTAGATACTATAGTCCAAATTATCTTTGATTCCATAAATGATATTTGCATGGCTTCATCTGAAATGCTTTCTGTTTCATTACAGTTCATGCTAACAGTTCTGAAATGCAGAGTAGAGAAGTAAGCTCAGTTTTAAAAATTTGTTCTTATAGGTCTGATTATATGTCCTGTAAACATTTTGGTTGCTTTTCCTGGAATCTCCAATTAATCTGTACCGTATCCATAAGCATTTATTTTTCTTATATTTCTGTAAAATGTGTACATTTTTTAATGTGAAAAGTCAAAGCAGAAACATTGCTATAACTAAGCCCTAACCAATACTGAGAACCAAGGAAGGATAACCTCATGATTAGTAAATTTTATACTATTTCTACATAACACTATTAGACTCATTTTTAAATGTGCTACTTTCCTGACTCTTCTCTCTTTTCTTTTCCTTTCTTTTCTTTTCTTTTCTTTTCGATGGAGTCTCACTGTCTCCCAAGCTGGAGTGCAGTGGCACGATCTCAGCTCACTCTGAGATTCTGGTTCTGGCGGTTCTCCTGCCTCAGCCTCCCGAGTGGCTGGGACTATGGACGTGAGTCACCACGCCCAGATAATTTTCGTATTTTCAGTAGAGAAGGGGTTTCACTGGCAGGGCACGGTGGCTCACGCCTGTAATCCCAGCACTTTAGGAGGCTAAGGCAGGCATATCACCTGAGGTCAGGAGTTTGAGACTAGCCTGGCCAACATGGTGAAACCCCGTCTCTACTAAAAAAATACAAAAAAACTAGCCAGGCGAGGTGGCGGGTGCCTGTAGTCCCAGCTACTCAGGAGGCTGAGGCAGGAGAATGGCGTGAACCTGGGAGGCGGAGCTTGCAGTGAGCCGAGATCTGGCCACTGCACTCCAGCCTGGGCGACAGAGTGAGGCTCTGTCTCAAAAAAAAAAAAAAAAAAAAAAAAAAAAAAAAAAAAAA